>NW_026961669.1:0-20000 GCF_963924245.1 Chroicocephalus ridibundus
CCCCGGGTCATTTACTGCCTAGGGGCCAGGGTCAGACGAGCTGTCTGGGAGACCCTCCCCTTGAGTCACGAGGCTCGGAAAGGACCCCCTTGCTTTCTAAACTCCTTCTCCGAGAGGAGTCTAGGTGCGGCTGGATCCAATTCCTAGCCCCGGACTTAGGCAACGGTTCACCTCTGAAGGATTGTATCTGCGCCATCGACCCTTTATATCACTGAGCTAAGGCTACAAGGTTTTTGCATGCTATTAGTGACTTACTGAGAATCTGTTGCGGCAAGGCATATCTCAATCTCGAGGAGCAGAACCTTAATCGAGCGTCCCTGCTCAAGGGGAGATCCTGGCACGGAGGCCCCTGCCATGCAGAAGTCAAAAGGCTCTTGGGCTGTCCACTCTTTATGGGGTAAGCCAATTGACTTATAGTCACATCAGCACAGGAACAAGATATCTAGGTCCCCACTGTGTTGCCAACCATCCCCCAACTTCAAGTACCACTCAGAACAACTCCATGGATGATTGGGGCGCCAAAACGAAGGGGCACCCACACCACCCCAGCAGTCAAATAAGGAACAACCAATGGAACTTTCACAATAAATAAGTACAATCCCAGACAGTCCAAAGTAACAGCCAAGACAATGACAGACCAATACAGTGCAAGACCTAACATCATACAGAGCAGTAAAAGGCAACGCGCAGCCAAGTCAAGAACAGTTAAAATACCCAAAATCCAGTGCAGCACTATGACACTGTCCCAAAACACAGTCAAAACAACGACAGAGTAAGGCAACACGAGCCGTAACACAACACAGGGCAGCACAAGGCAATACACAGTCACACAAAGAACAGCCAGTTACAAAACCCACAACAGAACGCCCTACAATCTCAGGAAGTCTCAGAGGGCAGTCACGGCAAATACAGGGCAATACGGTGCAAGACAACACAATACAGGCCACTGGCAGCCAATATCAGTCAAATAAATAACAGACAGTCAAAAAATTCACAGTGCAGCGCACTACTATGACACCATGGGTCAGGCGGCAATCATGACAACGACAGGGCAATACAAGGCAAGACGTAACCCAATACGGGGCCGGACAAGGCAATATGCAGTTCTGGCGGGTGGAGCGATTCACTTCAGTCCTAAGAGAAAAGTAGAGAAACATTCAGAAACATCAACACAGTGATTCTCCAAAGGCAGCAGCGCACGTGACGGCGCTTTACCAGGTTCCGTGGCCACGTACCCTGGATTAGTTCCTGCCTAGGGGCCAGGGTCAGACAAGCTGTCTGGGAGACCCTCCCCTTGAGTCACGAGGCTCGGAAAGGACCCCCTTGCTTTCTAAACTCCTTCTCAGAGAGGAGTCTAGGTGCGGCTGGATCCAATTCCTAGCTCGGAAAGGACCCCCTTGCTTTCTAAACTCCTTCTCCGAGAGGAGTCTAGGTGCGGCTGGATCCAATTCCTAGCCCCGGACTTGGGCAACGGTTCACCTCTGAAGGATTATGTCTGTGCCGTCAACCCTTTACGTGGCTCATAAAAAACAGCTGATGAAGGAAGTGACAATATGGTGGCCTACAACGGCAGAACAGATCAGATGACAATCAAGACAACAACAGAGCAATACAATGGAAGACGTAACACCACACGGGGCCAGACAAGGCAATACGCAGCCACATCAGAACCCATGAGAGACATCACACTACAGTCCAGACCTAGGACAGATTCTCTAACGTGACCGTCAAGACGACAGGGCAATACAACGCAAGACGTAACACAGGCCATATGCAGTTGTGGCGGGTGCGGTGACAAAATTCACTCCTAAGAGAGAGGTAGAGAAACATTAACAAACATAACAGTGATTCACCCAAGGTAGCAGCGCACGTGATGGCACTTTACCAGATTGCACGGCCACGCACCCCGGGTCATTTACTGCCTAGGGGCCAGGGTCAGACGAGCTGTCTGGGAGACCCTCCCCTTGAGTCACGAGGCTCGGAAAGGACCCCCTTGCTTTCTAAACTCCTTCTCCAAGAGGAGTCTAGGTGCGGCTGGATCCAATTCCTAGCCCCAGACTTAGGCAACGGTTCACCTCTGAAGGATTGTATCTGCGCCATCGACCCTTTATATCACTGAGCTAAGGCTACAAGGTTTTTGCATGCTATTAGTGACTTACTGAGAATCTGTTGCGGCAAGGCATATCTCAATCTCGAGGAGCAGAACCTTAATCGAGCGTCCCTGCTCAAGGGGAGATCCTGGCACGGAGGCCCCTGCCATGCAGAAGTCAAAAGGCTCTTGGGCTGTCCACTCTTTATGGGGTAAGCCAATTGACTTATAGTCACATCAGCACAGGAACAAGATATCTAGGTCCCCACTGTGTTGCCAACCATCCCCCAACTTCAAGTACCACTCAGAACAACTCCATGGATGATTGGGGCGCCAAAACGAAGGGGCACCCACACCACCCCAGCAGTCAAATAAGGAACAACCAATGGAACTTTCACAATAAATAAGTACAATCCCAGACAGTCCAAAGTAACAGCCAAGACAATGACAGACCAATACAGTGCAAGACCTAACATCATACAGAGCAGTAAAAGGCAACGCGCAGCCAAGTCAAGAACAGTTAAAATACCCAAAATCCAGTGCAGCACTATGACACTGTCCCAAAACACAGTCAAAACAACGACAGAGTAAGGCAACACGAGCCGTAACACAACACGGGGCAGCACAAGGCAATACACAGTCACACAAAGAACAGCCAGTTACAAAACCCACAACAGAACGCCCTACAATCTCAGGAAGTCTCAGAGGGCAGTCACGGCAAATACAGGGCAATACGGTGCAAGATAACACAATACAGGGCACTGCCAGCCAATACTAAAGTCAAATAAATAACAGACAGTCAAAAAATTCACAATGCAGTGCACTACTATGACACCATGGGTCAGGTGGCAACCATGACAACGACAGGGCAATACAAGGCAAGATGTAACCCAACACGGGGCCGGACAAGGCAACATGCAGTTGTGGCAGGTGGAGCCATTCACTTCACTCCCAAGAGAAAAGTAGAGAAACATTCAGAAACATCAACACAGTGATTCTCCAAAGGCAGCAGTGCGCATGACGGCACTTTATCAGGTTCCGTGGCCACGTACCCTGGATTATTTCCTGCCTAGGGGCCAGGGTCAGACGAGCTGTCAGGGAGACCCTCCCGTTGAGTCACGAGGCTCAGAAAGGACCCCCTTGCTTTCTAAACTCCTTCTCAGAGAGGAGTCTAGGTGCGGCTGGATCCAATTCCTAGCTCGGAGAGGACCCCCTTGCTTTCTAAACTCCTTCTCGGAGAGGAGTCTAGGTGCGGCTGGATCCAATTCCTAGCCCCGGACTTGGGCAACGGTTCACCTCTAAAGGATTATGTCTGTGCCGTCAACCCTTTACATGGCTCATAAAAAACAGCTGATGAAGGAAGTGACAATATGGTGGCCTACAACAGCAGAATAGATCAGATGACAATCAAGACAACAACAGAGCAATACAATGGAAGACATAACACCACACGGGGCCAGACAAGGCAATACACAGCCACATCAGAACCCATGAGAGACATCACACTACAGTCCAGACCTAGGACAGATTCTCTAACGTGACCGTCAAGACGACAGGGCAATGCAACGCAAGATGTAACACAGGCCATATGCAGTTGTGGCGGACGCAATGATAAAATTCACTCCTAAGAGAGAGGCAGAGAAACATTAACAAACATAACAGTGATTCACTAAAGGTAGCAGCGCACGTGATGGCACTTTACCAGATTGCACGGCCACGCACCCCGGGTCATTTACTGCCTCGGGGCCAGGGTCTGACACGCTGTCTGGGAGACGCTCCTGTTGAGTCACGAGGCTCGGAAAGGACCCCCTTGCTTTCTAAACTCCTTCTCCGAGAGGAGTCTAGGTGCGGCTGGATCCCATCCTCGCCCCGGACTTGGGCAACGGTTCACCTCTAAAGGATCATATCTGCCTGATCAAACCCTTTGTATCGCTCAGCTAAGATGGCAAAGTCTGGCATGCTGTTAGTCACTTACCCAGAATCTGTTGCGGCAAGGCTTCTCTCAGCCTCCAGGAGCAGAACCTTAAGTGAGTGTCCCCGGGAAATGCTGGCAAACAGGCCGCTGCCTTGCAAGAAAGCTCCAAGGGCTCTTGGTCTGTCCGCTAGGTCTATAGCAAGCTAACTGACTCACAGTGTCTTGACTCTGGTGCCAGCCATCCCACAAAGTTCAAGTGCCACTCGTAGCGACTCCTGCTGGTCGTTATAGCTCGAGCAGCAGCCTGGGGGAAAAAGGGGGGTGACATCGCAACAGCGGTCAAATACAGAACAACCGGTTAAAAATTGCACAATACAGTGCCAGAGACTCTAAAATAACTGGCAAGACAACGACAGGGCAACACCATGCAAGATCTAACCTTACACAGGGCAGTACAAGGCAACATACAATCAAATGCAGAGCAGACAATGGAAGATTTGACGGTACAGTGCCACGCAACGGTAGAATATATCAGATGTCGGTCACCACAATGACAGAGCAATACAAGGCAAGACGTAACGCGATACGGGGCCCTACCAGGCGACACAGTCAAGGAAACAACAACCCATGAAAGAATTCACAATACAGCGCGGTCCTAGGACGGAACGTGTAAAATGACCGTCGAGACAGTGACAGGGCAATACAGTGCAAGACACAACACCATACCAGGTGGTAACAAGGCAACATGCAGCCAAACGAAGAACAACCGATTAAGAAACCCAGCATACGTTCAACTGTAATACCAGAAAAGATCAGAAGGCAGTCAAGACAACGACAGCACACTATAACATGAGAAGTAACACAATACACAGCAGTACAAGGCATTACACAGTCAAATAAAGAAGAACCCATTAAAAACCACACAATACAGTGCGGTGCGATGCCAGAGTAGATCAGAAGGCAGTCGAGACTATGACGGGGCAATATAATGCAAGATGTTACACAATACAGGGCGGTACAAGGCATTAGAAAGCCAGATGAAGAACAACCGATTAAAAAACCCGCAATACAGCGTGGTACGAGGCCCGAACAGATCAGAAGGCAGTCAAGGCTACGACGGGGCAATATAACACGAGACATAACGCAATAGAGGGCGGTACAAGGCATTACACAGTCAAAGAACAACCGATTAAAAAAAACAAAACACGCAACACGGTGTGGTACGATGCCAGAATAGATCACAGAGCAATCAAGAGCGTGACGGGGCAACACGATGCGAAACCGATACTGAGTGAGGCGGAGCAATACTATTTCAAATAGAACAAGAACATAGTACGGAACCAAATTCTTAAGCGTACGACACAAGACCATCTCAAATGGCAGTCAAGGAAGTTACTGAGCAACGTAATCCCGATTTGCACAAAATGGTGCCATCAGGCACCATCGCGTCCGTCAACACTAAGTTGTACTGCAATTTCCCCCGCATCACACGCGCCATACCCTTCTGCTCACCTGCTCCGCATGGATTCCGGATTTGGACTTTGTGGCACACTCTGGTTCTGGCACCTAAAACACCTAAGACACACAATATTACTGTTGAGCTTACGGGAAACCACCACCCCCATGCGCTACCTCTCTGCTACCCAGCTCACCTCCAACGCTCGTCCGGCTCCGGATGCCTGCGGCGCCTGCAAAACCAAAGACAAACACTCCCCTGAGCTGCAATGTAGCACTGGGCTATTAGACACCAACGTGTCCACAACCGCCTCACTTGCTGGGACTACTCAGTGGGCGTGCAGCATCGCCCCTCTGACCCTGCGTGTCACACCAACCGAAGAAACACACGCCGAGATACTGCCCAAAACCCTACCAAATTCCCCATCTCCCACTCCCTCACCTTGCCCGCCCATCCTCCCCCGAGGCGTGCAACCTGAAGGCTCACAAACCACCCATAAAACCCAACAGACATGGGTTGCTTTAAAACTTGAAAGTTGCTCCCTCTGAGGCAGATGTGATAAGGTCAGCAGCGGCGAGTGGGATGAAGTGACTGACTCATCCCCATCCCCACATCCCATGTCATTCATTGCTTCAAAACTTCAAATTGGAAAGAACCAATACATACAGTACTCAGAGCCACATCTTCTCTCTAATACCACGTGCTGACTCACCTTCTTACATTGCTCTCCTCTCCTACGCTGCCCCGCCAAGCTTGTCCTGTTGCATCTGCAAGAACGACATCAGAGAAATCACCCTGAGGCAGAGCAATAGAGTCATAACAACAAAAAGTCTTGCACCTTTTTACAAATACCATCTAAGGTCCAAATACAACCGTACACAAAGAAAATTACAAAAAAAAAATCTGCACCAAAACCAGCCGTACCCTCTTCCACATGAACTCTTCTTCACTGCTGCTGTATTGCCTTCCCAACATGCCTCTGCTCTTCCCAAACAAAACAGAAGAGGTGTCTACACAGCCTCCCAATGGCTACCCTGAGATAACTCTAACACCTTTGCCCCGATCTACTGGGATTCATGTACTGCATATAGACTCTCCACAGGATTCCGCCCACCCTGGACACTACGTGCCCAGGCAGGGCAGCCCCGAGCCAAACACTCACGGTTACGGACAGACACTACACGGAACGCTACGAACGACACGCCTCAAAGATGAGAGAAAACTCTCAGCAAGAAAGATGACACGGGGACCAAAGTCACCGTCGTGCAAGAAAATCTGTGGGATCGTGATGATGTCAACATGAAGACGCTCTACGGAACCCCCTGAAGCAAACTGTAGAACGTGATGGTACGTAATAAGAATGGACTGTTGAGCCCGCTAAGATGGACATGCAGGAAGTCTGGCTTCAAGACCTAAGAACGTAACGACGCAGGGAAGAACTCCCAGACATGGAAGCGGGCCGTCCAGAAACTTCCGAGAGGCAAGATTGATGCACGCTTTAAGATGCTAACGCAAGAAGAGCGTCAGATGAATGGTGCTACGCCCACAGGCCCAAGCATTTGAGACCCTAAGGATGACGCCCAGGGCCCCACGTCGTGCTCCTGGAGCTCAAAGATGACCTCGAGACCCAAGAAGGGGCGAAGATACACAACACAGACCACATGAACGACATGACAACACGCACAGGCTGGAACTGCCCTGCCCGGGACACGCTAGCGTCACACTGAACAGTAAGCAACATCCTTTACCTTCCTAAATATGACTGTGCCCCGGGACAGCCCTCGCCACTACGCTAACGTCAAAGACCCCATTTTGCAATTGTCCACCTCGGCCCCTCTCCGGCGCCTGACTGTCAACTTAGCTTTTGGAGGGCCAGGCATCTGAATCCTTCTTCGATGCGGTCCGCAAAAACCAGCCATCCGATACATTTCCGCAGTCACCAGGTTCCTCCTCTTCCTCTGCAAAAGGAAAATAAAACATAATCCCAGAGGCCGCCACAGCACCAGCAATAAGCATCCTGAGAGGAGATGCCAACCTCTTCGACGACACCCTCAGCCTCCCGAATGCCGTGGCGTTCTGCTCGCCCGCTCCGCGCCGATTCCGGAGTCCGAGGCTGCAGTGATAGTTATTCACAGCACCTAAGAGACCAAGAAACACAACATTACCACTGCGCTTCTGCCAAACCGCCACACCATCAACTCCTATCTTCTGTCTTCATTCACATGAAAAAAAAAGTACCCAATTGTATTCATAGAGGCGCCAGTCACATCTTCCCTCTAACACCACATGCCGAGCCACCTCCGTACAGCGCTCCTCTCGGCTCCCCTACGTCACCCTGCACATCTCATCTCTCGGCATCTAAAAAGAGAAAAAAAAAAATCCAACATTACCCCGATGCAGAGCGATAGCTTAATTCCAAAGGTCTTGTTTCTACTTCGGAACACTGTTCAATTAGATCCAACTACAGCCTGCCATCAAAAAAAAAAAAAAAAACCACAGAAAAAGCCCACAAACATTACACCCCACACAAAGCAGCCTGAACATCTTTGAGATACTGCGTCCTTCACTGACTGTGAACAGCCTCTCCGACTTGGCTCTGCTTATGCCAACACCCACTAATAAAACACCCACGCACCCAACCTACTGAGAGCAAATTAATTCCAGATGACTACCCAACCTTTGCCTCGGTCTCCACAGATCCACATATTAACTGTAGACTCTCGTCACTATTCTGCCTGCCCTGGACTCTACACACCCGGGCAGGGGGGCTCCGAGCCAGACACACACACAAGCACAGACCAACACTACACAAAACGCTAAAAACAATGCACCTCAAGGATGAGAGAAAACTCTCAGCAAGAAGGATGACACCCAGACGGAAGTCACCGTCGGGCAAGACGACCTGGAGACCGTGGTGGTGATGTGAAGAGGCTCTATGGAAGCCCCTGAAACAGAGTGTAGGACATCATCATCTGTGATAAGAAGGGACTGTCAAGACTGATAAGATGTATGCGGGGGAAGCCTGGCTTCAAGACCTAAGAACGTAATGACATAGGGAAGAAGTCCCAGTTGTAGACGCGGGCCATCCGGAAACTTCCAAGACGCAAGACCGATGCAAGCTTTAAGCTTCTAACGCAAGACGACCAGCAGCCGAATGGTGCTATGCCCATGGGTGCAGGTGTTCGAGACCCTAGGGATGGTGCCTGAGGCGCCATGCCGTGCTCCTGGAGCTTAAAGATGACCTCGAGACCCGAGAAAGGTCTAAGACACAGAACACGGACCACACGAAAGACAACAACACACACAGGCTGGAACCACCCTGCCCGGGAATGCCGAACAGTAAGCCGCATCCCTTACGTGCCCAAAGGAGACTGCCCTCCAGGACAAACCTCTCCCCTACGCCAACTTCAAAGACACCTTTTTGCAATTCTCAACCTCGTCCCCTCTCGAGCGCCAGTCTCTCAACTTAGCTTTTGGAGGGCCAGGGGTCCGAATCCATCCTTGAGGCAGTCCACAGGAAACAGCCATCCAGTACGTTCCTGTGGTCACCAGCTTCCTCCTCTTCCTCTGCAAAAGGAAAAGAAAAAAAAAAAGTTATCCCAAAAGCAGCCACAGCACCAGCAATAAGCATCCTGAGAGGAGATGCCAACCTCTTCCACAACACCCTCAGCCTCATGAACGCCGAGGCATTCTGCTCGCCCGCTCAGCGCCAATTCCAGAGTCTGACGCTGCGGCAACAGTTATTCACGGCACCTAAGATACCAAGAAACACAGCATTACCACTGCGCTACTGCCAAACCACCAGTCCCGTGCTCCTCCTCGATACTATCTGGCTCGCCTCAAATGCGAGAGCCTAGAGCACACCAGGCTCCGACGACACCCGAACCCATCTGCAAAACCTGTCCAAGAAGGACTCATGAACCCGGCTCCCTTTTCTAGCCCTCCCCCAGTGCCAAAACTTTAGAAACCCCTTCTCTTCTCCCTGAGCTGCCAGGGAAGGAGCCCCACTTCTTCCCCATAGATCCCACCCTTTATTTGCCAGCCCGAACACCCGGCGTTGGACGCTTCTCAAGAGCCACTCTTCCCAGCCTCTCCCTGCGTCCCACCACCACCTCCTATCTTCTGTCTTCCCACAGACTCTGGGCTCTGCTGCAGACCCACAGAGTCAGTGAAGCCCTGATCTGACCTATACCAGGGGCCTGCCACAAGCCGCAAAGGCTCCAGGGACACGGCAAAACCCTGAGCACGGTGGGGGAAGGTGACAAGGCACCCCACATCCTGAAATACGTTATGCTTTATGGCCCTGCTGCTTTCCTGAGAAATGTGGAAACTCCATCTACAGCTGCAGACACGGTGCTCACCCAGTCCCTGCAAAGTAATCTCATCATCTGCCCGATTGAGACAAATTCTATTGGCATCTTACCTGGGATACAGCAAAGCTAGTGGGAAAAAAAAAAAAAAAAAAACACACAAACAAGAAAGTTCCGTCTTCAATACAGTCAGGGATTCCAGGAAAATGCGCCATGCCTGGAAGAGAGAAAACCATACCCTTAAACTATCTCACCGCCCCCTAAGACTCATTACCACGCGACTCACCTGAAAAACCACAAGGAAGAGAACCGGCACATGAGGCCGCTCTCTACTATACACGCTGCCAAACCTCACCTGGTCCTGAAGGTCTTGCCACCTCCAGCTTCTTACCTGCTATTCTCTAAATGGGATAACATCTCCACCCAAGGAGCTGAGCCGCCTCCAAAGCTGCAATCGACTGAAGGACAGGCAGAGCTCTGACCCTGGAGAAGCCCAGCAGCAGAATGAGCTGCCCCAGCAGAAGCAAAATTGTAAATTGGCAATACAGTGCCATCGTATGTTACCAAGTGTCACATCTCATTGAAGACAATGACAGAGCGATACAACGTAAAGCGTAACACAGTACTGGGCCGTGCCAGGCAATACGCCATCACAGAATCACCAATAGAGAAATTCACAATGGAGTGCAGTCTTACGACAAAATCTCTAAAGCCACCGTTAAGCCAGTGACAGGCGGTACAATGCCACCACACGTTACAGTATACAGGGCAGTACAACCTAATTCGCAGACAAATAAATTAGAGCAAATTACAAGACTCCCAATACAGTACAGTACAATGCCAGACAGTCTCAGATGTCGATCAAGACAATGCCAGGGCAACGCAGTGCAAGACATAACGTTATACAGGTCAGTACAAGGCAATACGCAGTCAAATGAAGAACAGTAAACTACAATACCCAAAACACACTGGCAAACAATGGCAAACAATCCCACATGTTGGTCGAGACAATGACAACGTGAGACAGAACACCGCACAGGGCAGCACAAGGCAGTACACAGTCAAATAAAGAACAGCTGACCAGAAAACCCGCACTACGCTGCCGTACGATCTCAAAACGTCTCGGATGGCAGTCAAGGCAATTACAGGGCAATACAAAGCACTACGTCGCAGTACACAAGGCAGTACAAGGCAACACTCAGTCAAATAAATAACAGACAGTCAAAAAATTCACAATGCAGTGCACTACTCTGACACCATGGGTCAGGTGGCAATCATGACAACGACAGGGCAATACAAGGCAAGATGTAACCCAACACGGGGCCGGACAAGGCAACATGCAGTTGTGGCAGGTGGAGCCATTCACTTCACTCCCAAGAGAAAAGTAGAGAAACATTCGGAAACATCAACACAGTGATTCTCCAAAGGCAGCAGTGCGCATGACGGCACTTTATCAGGTTCCGTGGCCACGTACCCTGGATTATTTCCTGCCTAGGGGCCAGGGTCAGACGAGCTGTCAGGGAGACCCTCCCGTTGAGTCACGAGGCTCAGAAAGGACCCCCTTGCTTTCTAAACTCCTTCTCAGAGAGGAGTCTAGGTGCGGCTGGATCCAATTCCTAGCTCGGAAAGGACCCCCTTGCTTTCTAAACTCCTTCTCCGAGAGGAGTCTAGGTGCGGCTGGATCCAATTCCTAGCTCGGAGAGGACCCCCTTGCTTTCTAAACTCCTTCTCGGAGAGGAGTCTAGGTGCGGCTGGATCCAATTCCTAGCCCCGGACTTGGGCAACGGTTCACCTCTAAAGGATTATGTCTGTGCCGTCAACCCTTTACATGGCTCATAAAAAACAGCTGATGAAGGAAGTGACAATATGGTGGCCTACAACAGCAGAATAGATCAGATGACAATCAAGACAACAACAGAGCAATACAATGGAAGACATAACACCACACGGGGCCAGACAAGGCAATACACAGCCACATCAGAACCCATGAGAGACATCACACTACAGTCCAGACCTAGGACAGATTCTCTAACGTGACCGTCAAGACGACAGGGCAATGCAACGCAAGATGTAACACAGGCCATATGCAGTTGTGGCGGACGCAATGATAAAATTCACTCCTAAGAGAGAGGCAGAGAAACATTAACAAACATAACAGTGATTCACTAAAGGTAGCAGCGCACGTGATGGCACTTTACCAGATTGCACGGCCACGCACCCCGGGTCATTTACTGCCTCGGGGCCAGGGTCTGACACGCTGTCTGGGAGACGCTCCTGTTGAGTCACGAGGCTCGGAAAGGACCCCCTTGCTTTCTAAACTCCTTCTCCGAGAGGAGTCTAGGTGCGGCTGGATCCCATCCTCGCCCCGGACTTGGGCAACGGTTCACCTCTAAAGGATCATATCTGCCTGATCAAACCCTTTGTATCGCTCAGCTAAGATGGCAAAGTCTGGCATGCTGTTAGTCACTTACCCAGAATCTGTTGCGGCAAGGCTTCTCTCAGCCTCCAGGAGCAGAACCTTAAGTGAGTGTCCCCGGGAAATGCTGGCAAACAGGCCGCTGCCTTGCAAGAAAGCTCCAAGGGCTCTTGGTCTGTCCGCTAGGTCTATAGCAAGCTAACTGACTCACAGTGTCTTGACTCTGGTGCCAGCCATCCCACAAAGTTCAAGTGCCACTCGTAGCGACTCCTGCTGGTCGTTATAGCTCGAGCAGCAGCCTGGGGGAAAAAGGGGGGTGACATCGCAACAGCGGTCAAATACAGAACAACCGGTTAAAAATTGCACAATACAGTGCCAGAGACTCTAAAATAACTGGCAAGACAACGACAGGGCAACACCATGCAAGATCTAACCTTACACAGGGCAGTACAAGGCAACATACAATCAAATGCAGAGCAGACAATGGAAGATTTGACGGTACAGTGCCACGCAACGGTAGAATATATCAGATGTCGGTCACCACAATGACAGAGCAATACAAGGCAAGACGTAACGCGATACGGGGCCCTACCAGGCGACACAGTCAAGGAAACAACAACCCATGAAAGAATTCACAATACAGCGCGGTCCTAGGACGGAACGTGTAAAATGACCGTCGAGACAGTGACAGGGCAATACAGTGCAAGACACAACACCATACCAGGTGGTAACAAGGCAACATGCAGCCAAACGAAGAACAACCGATTAAGAAACCCAGCATACGTTCAACTGTAATACCAGAAAAGATCAGAAGGCAGTCAAGACAACGACAGCACACTATAACATGAGAAGTAACACAATACACAGCAGTACAAGGCATTACACAGTCAAATAAAGAAGAACCCATTAAAAACCACACAATACAGTGCGGTGCGATGCCAGAGTAGATCAGAAGGCAGTCGAGACTATGACGGGGCAATATAATGCAAGATGTTACACAATACAGGGCGGTACAAGGCATTAGAAAGCCAGATGAAGAACAACCGATTAAAAAACCCGCAATACAGCGTGGTACGAGGCCCGAACAGATCAGAAGGCAGTCAAGGCTACGACGGGGCAATATAACACGAGACATAACGCAATAGAGGGCGGTACAAGGCATTACACAGTCAAAGAACAACCGATTAAAAAAAACAAAACACGCAACACGGTGTGGTACGATGCCAGAATAGATCACAGAGCAATCAAGAGCGTGACGGGGCAACACGATGCGAAACCGATACTGAGTGAGGCGGAGCAATACTATTTCAAATAGAACAAGAACATAGTACGGAACCAAATTCTTAAGCGTACGACACAAGACCATCTCAAATGGCAGTCAAGGAAGTTACTGAGCAACGTAATCCCGATTTGCACAAAATGGTGCCATCAGGCACCATCGCGTCCGTCAACACTAAGTTGTACTGCAATTTCCCCCGCATCACACGCGCCATACCCTTCTGCTCACCTGCTCCGCATGGATTCCGGATTTGGACTTTGTGGCACACTCTGGTTCTGGCACCTAAAACACCTAAGACACACAATATTACTGTTGAGCTTACGGGAAACCACCACCCCCATGCGCTACCTCTCTGCTACCCAGCTCACCTCCAACGCTCGTCCGGCTCCGGATGCCTGCGGCGCCTGCAAAACCAAAGACAAACACTCCCCTGAGCTGCAATGTAGCACTGGGCTATTAGACACCAACGTGTCCACAACCGCCTCACTTGCTGGGACTACTCAGTGGGCGTGCAGCATCGCCCCTCTGACCCTGCGTGTCACACCAACCGAAGAAACACACGCCGAGATACTGCCCAAAACCCTACCAAATTCCCCATCTCCCACTCCCTCACCTTGCCCGCCCATCCTCCCCCGAGGCGTGCAACCTGAAGGCTCACAAACCACCCATAAAACCCAACAGACATGGGTTGCTTTAAAACTTGGAAGTTGCTCCCTCTGAGGCAGATGTGATAAGGTCAGCAGCGGCGGGTGGGCTGAAGTGACTGACTCATCCCCATCCCCACATCCCATGTCATTCATTGCTTCAAAACTTCAAATTGGAAAGAACCAATACATACAGTACTCAGAGCCACATCTTCTCTCTAATACCACGTGCTGACTCACCTTCTTACATTGCTCTCCTCTCCTACGCTGCCCCGCCAAGCTTGTCCTGTTGCATCTGCAAGAACGACATCAGAGAAATCACCCTGAGGCAGAGCAATAGAGTCATAACAACAAAAAGTCTTGCACCTTTTTACAAATACCATCTAAGGTCCAAATACAACCGTACACAAAGAAAATTACAAAAAAAAAATCCGCACCAAAACCAGCCGTACCCTCTTCCACATGAACTCTTCTTCACTGCTGCTGTATTGCCTTCCCAACATGCCTCTGCTCTTCCCAAACAAAACAGAAGAGGTGTCTACACAGCCTCCCAATGGCTACCCTGAGATAACTCTAACACCTTTGCCCCGATCTACTGGGATTCATGTACTGCATATAGACTCTCCGCAGGATTCCGCCCACCCTGGACACTACGTGCCCAGGCAGGGCAGCCCCGAGCCAAACACTCACGGTTACGGACAGACACTACACGGAACGCTACGAACGACACGCCTCAAAGATGAGAGAAAACTCTCAGCAAGAAAGATGACACGGGGACCAAAGTCACCGTCGTGCAAGAAAATCTGTGGGATCGTGATGATGTCAACATGAAGACGCTCTACGGAACCCCCTGAAGCAAACTGTAGAACGTGATGGTACGTAATAAGAATGGACTGTTGAGCCCGCTAAGATGGACATGCAGGAAGTCTGGCTTCAAGACCTAAGAACGTAACGACGCAGGGAAGAACTCCCAGACATGGAAGCGGGCCGTCCAGAAACTTCCGAGAGGCAAGATTGATGCACGCTTTAAGATGCTAACGCAAGAAGAGCGTCAGATGAATGGTGCTACGCCCACAGGCCCAAGCATTTGAGACCCTAAGGATGACGCCCAGGGCCCCACGTCGTGCTCCTGGAGCTCAAAGATGACCTCGAGACCCAAGAAGGGGCGAAGATACACAACACAGACCACATGAACGACATGACAACACGCACAGGCTGGAACTGCCCTGCCCGGGACACGCTAGCGTCACACTGAACAGTAAGCAACATCCTTTACCTTCCTAAATATGACTGTGCCCCGGGACAGCCCTCGCCACTACGCTAACGTCAAAGACCCCATTTTGCAATTGTCCACCTCGGCCCCTCTCCGGCGCCTGACTGTCAACTTAGCTTTTGGAGGGCCAGGCATCTGAATCCTTCTTCGATGCGGTCCGCAAAAACCAGCCATCCGATACATTTCCGCAGTCACCAGGTTCCTCCTCTTCCTCTGCAAAAGGAAAATAAAACATAATCCCAGAGGCCGCCACAGCACCAGCAATAAGCATCCTGAGAGGAGATGCCAACCTCTTCGACGACACCCTCAGCCTCCCGAATGCCGTGGCGTTCTGCTCGCCCGCTCCGCGCCGATTCCGGAGTCCGAGGCTGCAGTGATAGTTATTCACAGCACCTAAGAGACCAAGAAACACAACATTACCACTGCGCTTCTGCCAAACCGCCACACCATCAACTCCTATCTTCTGTCTTCATTCACATGAAAAAAAAAGTACCCAATTGTATTCATAGAGGCGCCAGTCACATCTTCCCTCTAACGCCACATGCCGAGCCACCTCCGTACAGCGCTCCTCTCGGCTCCCCTACGTCACCCTGCACATCTCATCTCTCGGCATCTAAAAAGAGAAAAAAAAAAATCCAACATTACCCCGATGCAGAGCGATAGCTTAATTCCAAAGGTCTTGTTTCTACTTCGGAACACTGTTCAATTAGATCCAACTACAGCCTGCCATCAAAAAAAAAAAAAAAAACACAGAAAAAGCCCACAAACATTACACCCCACACAAAGCAGCCTGAACATCTTTGAGATACTGCGTCCTTCACTGACTGTGAACAGCCTCTCCGACTTGGCTCTGCTTATGCCAACACCCACTAATAAAACACCCACGCACCCAACCTACTGAGAGCAAATTAATTCCAGATGACTACCCAACCTTTGCCTCGGTCTCCACAGATCCACATATTAACTGTAGACTCTCGTCACTATTCTGCCTGCCCTGGACTCTACACACCCGGGCAGGGGGGCTCCGAGCCAGACACACACACAAGCACAGACCAACACTACACAAAACGCTAAAAACAATGCACCTCAAGGATGAGAGAAAACTCTCAGCAAGAAGGATGACACCCAGACGGAAGTCACCGTCGGGCAAGACGACCTGGAGACCGTGGTGGTGATGTGAAGAGGCTCTATGGAAGCCCCTGAAACAGAGTGTAGGACATCATCATCTGTGATAAGAAGGGACTGTCAAGACTGATAAGATGTACGCGGGGGAAGCCTGGCTTCAAGACCTAAGAACATAATGACATAGGGAAGAAGTCCCAGTTGTAGACGCGGGCCATCCGGAAACTTCCAAGACGCAAGACCGATGCAAGCTTTAAGCTTCTAACGCAAGACGACCAGCAGCCGAATGGTGCTATGCCCATGGGTGCAGGTGTTCGAGACCCTAGGGATGGCGCCTGAGGCGCCATGCTGTGCTCCTGGAGCTTAAAGATGACCTCGAGACCCGAGAAAGGTCTAAGACAGAACACGGACCACACGAAAGACAACAACACACACAGGCTGGAACCACTCTGCCCGGGAATGCCGAACAGTAAGCCGCATCCCTTACGTGCCTAAAGGAGACTGCCCTCCAGGACAAACCTCTCCCCTACGCCAACTTCAAAGACACCTTTTTGCAATTCTCAACCTCGTCCCCTCTCGAGCGCCAGTCTCTCAACTTAGCTTTTGGAGGGCCAGGGGTCCGAATCCATCCTTGAGGCAGTCCACAGAAAACAGCCATCCAGTACGTTCCTGTGGTCACCAGCTTCCTCCTCTTCCTCTGCAAAAGGAAAAGAAAAAAAAAAGTTATCCCAAAAGCAGCCACAGCACCAGCAATAAGCATCCTGAGAGGAGATGCCAACCTCTTCCACAACACCCTCAGCCTCATGAACGCCAAGGCATTCTGCTCGCCCGCTCAGCGCCAATTCCAGAGTCTGACGCTGCGGCAACAGTTATTCACGGCACCTAAGATACCAAGAAACACAGCATTACCACTGCGCTACTGCCAAACCACCAGTCCCGTGCTCCTCCTCGATACTATCTGGCTCGCCTCAAATGCGAGAGCCTAGAGCACACCAGGCTCCGACGACACCCGAACCCATCTGCAAAACCTGTCCAAGAAGGACTCATGAACCCGGCTCCCTTTTCTAGCCCTCCCCCAGTGCCAAAACTTTAGAAACCCCTTCTCTTCTCCCTGAGCTGCCAGGGAAGGAGCCCCACTTCTTCCCCATAGATCCCACCCTTTATTTGCCAGCCCGAACACCCGGCGTTGGACGCTTCTCAAGAGCCACTCTTCCCAGCCTCTCCCTGCGTCCCACCACCACCTCCTATCTTCTGTCTTCCCACAGACTCTGGGCTCTGCTGCAGACCCACAGAGTCAGTGAAGCCCTGATCTGACCTATACCAGGGGCCTGCCACAAGCCGCAAAGGCTCCAGGGACACGGCAAAACCCTGAGCACGGTGGGGGAAGGTGACAAGGCACCCCACATCCTGAAATACGTTATGCTTTATGGCCCTGCTGCTTTCCTGAGAAATGTGGAAACTCCATCTACAGCTGCAGACACGGTGCTCACCCAGTCCCTGCAAAGTAATCTCATCATCTGCCCGATTGAGACAAATTCTATTGGCATCTTACCTGGGATACAGCAAAGCTAGTGGGAAAAAAAAAAAAAAAAAAAAAAAAACACACAAACAAGAAAGTTCCGTCTTCAATACAGTCAGGGATTCCAGGAAAATGCGCCATGCCTGGAAGAGAGAAAACCATACCCTTAAACTATCTCACCGCCCCCTAAGACTCATTACCACGCGACTCACCTGAAAAACCACAAGGAAGAGAACCGGCACATGAGGCCGCTCTCTACTATACACGCTGCCAAACCTCACCTGGTCCTGAAGGTCTTGCCACCTCCAGCTTCTTACCTGCTATTCTCTAAATGGGATAACATCTCCACCCAAGGAGCTGAGCCGCCTCCAAAGCTGCAATCGACTGAAGGACAGGCAGAGCTCTGACCCTGGAGAAGCCCAGCAGCAGAATGAGCTGCCCCAGCAGAAGCAAAATTGTAAATTGGCAATACAGTGCCATCGTATGTTACCAAGTGTCACATCTCATTGAAGACAATGACAGAGCGATACAACGTAAAGCGTAACACAGTACTGGGCCGTGCCAGGCAATACGCCATCACAGAATCACCAATAGAGAAATTCACAATGGAGTGCAGTCTTACGACAAAATCTCTAAAGCCACCGTTAAGCCAGTGACAGGCGGTACAATGCCACCACACGTTACAGTATACAGGGCAGTACAACCTAATTCGCAGACAAATAAATTAGAGCAAATTACAAGACTCCCAATACAGTACAGTACAATGCCAGACAGTCTCAGATGTCGATCAAGACAATGCCAGGGCAACGCAGTGCAAGACATAACGTTATACAGGTCAGTACAAGGCAATACGCAGTCAAATGAAGAACAGTAAACTACAATACCCAAAACACACTGGCAAACAATGGCAAACAATCCCACATGTTGGTCGAGACAATGACAACGTGAGACAGAACACCGCACAGGGCAGCACAAGGCAGTACACAGTCAAATAAAGAACAGCTGACCAGAAAACCCGCACTACGCTGCCGTACGATCTCAAAACGTCTCGGATGGCAGTCAAGGCAATTACAGGGCAATACAAAGCACTACGTCGCAGTACACAAGGCAGTACAAGGCAACACTCAGTCAAATAAATAACAGACAGTCAAAAAATTCACAATGCAGTGCACTACTCTGACACCATGGGTCAGGTGGCAACCATGACAACGACAGGGCAATACAAGGCAAGATGTAACCCAACACGGGGCCGGACAAGGCAACATGCAGTTGTGGCAGGTGGAGCCATTCACTTCACTCCCAAGAGAAAAGTAGAGAAACATTCGGAAACATCAACACAGTGATTCTCCAAAGGCAGCAGTGCGCATGACGGCACTTTATCAGGTTCCGTGGCCACGTACCCTGGATTATTTCCTGCCTAGGGGCCAGGGTCAGACGAGCTGTCAGGGAGACCCTCCCGTTGAGTCACGAGGCTCAGAAAGGACCCCCTTGCTTTCTAAACTCCTTCTCAGAGAGGAGTCTAGGTGCGGCTGGATCCAATTCCTAGCTCGGAAAGGACCCCCTTGCTTTCTAAACTCCTTCTCCGAGAGGAGTCTAGGTGCGGCTGGATCCAATTCCTAGCTCGGAGAGGACCCCCTTGCTTTCTAAACTCCTTCTCGGAGAGGAGTCTAGGTGCGGCTGGATCCAATTCCTAGCCCCGGACTTGGGCAACGGTTCACCTCTAAAGGATTATGTCTGTGCCGTCAACCCTTTACATGGCTCATAAAAAACAGCTGATGAAGGAAGTGACAATATGGTGGCCTACAACAGCAGAATAGATCAGATGACAATCAAGACAACAACAGAGCAATACAATGGAAGACATAACACCACACGGGGCCAGACAAGGCAATACACAGCCACATCAGAACCCATGAGAGACATCACACTACAGTCCAGACCTAGGACAGATTCTCTAACGTGACCGTCAAGACGACA
>NW_026961670.1:0-81000 GCF_963924245.1 Chroicocephalus ridibundus
CTGGCTCTTCGGGCGTGGGAGCTGTGGTCAGAGATGCGGCCCTACCGGAAAATGCTTCGCAGGCTGGCGCAGCGGCGCCATGTGGGCGCCAGTGTCGCAAAGGCTGACGGCCGCCGCAAAGCCCGCAGCCCCTCGGGCTGTGGGGCCACGCTAGCGGCTGCCAAAGAGCTTTCCAGCGAGGCACGGCTTTCCCTCCTGGCTCTTCGGGCGTGGGAGCTGTGGCCAGAGCCGCGGCCCTACCAGAAAATGCTTCGCAGGCTGGCGCGGCGGTGACACGTGGGAGCCGGTGGCGCCGAGGCTGACGGCCGCCGCAAAGCCCGCAGCCCCACGGGCTGTGGGGCCACGCGAGCGGCTGCCAAAGAGCTTTCCAACGAGGCACGGCTTTCCCTCCTGGCTCTTCGGGCGTGGGAGCTGTGGTCAGAGCCGCGGCCCTACTGGAAAATGCTTCGCAGGCTGGCGCGGCGGCGCCAAGTGGGCGCCGGTGGCGCCGAGGCTGACGGCCGCCACAAAGCCCGCAGCCCCACGGGCTGTGGGGCCACGCGAGCGGCTGCCAAAGAGCTTTCCAAAGAGGCACGGCTTTCCCTCCTGGCTCTTCGGGCGTGGGAGCTGTGGCCAGAGCCGCGGCCCTACCGGAAAATGCTTCGCAGGCTGGCGCGGCGGAGAAACGTGGGTGCCGGTGGCGCCGAGGCTGACGGCCGGCGCAAAGCCCGCAGCCCCACGGGCTGAGGGGCCACGTGAGCGGCTGCCAAAGAGCTTTCCAACGAGGCACGGCTTTCCCTCCTGGCTCTTCGGGCGTGGGAGCTGTGGCCAGAGCCGCGGCCCTATAGGAAAATGCTTCGCAGGCTGACACAGCGGAGCAAGGTGGGCGCCGGTGGCGCCGATGCTGACGGCCCCCGCAAAGCCCGCAGCCCCACAGGCTGTGGGGCCACGCGAGCGGCTGCCAAAGAGCTTTCCAACGAGGCACGGCTTTCCCTCCTGGCTCTTCGGGCGTGGGAGCTGTGGTCAGAGCCGCGGCCCTACCGGAAAATGCTTCGCAGGCTGGCGCGGCGGCGCCAGGTGGGTGCCGGTGGCGTCGAGGCTGATGGCCGCCGCAAAGCCCGCAGCCCCACGGGCTGTGGGGCCACGCGAGCGGCTGCCAAAGAGCTTTCCAACGAGGCACGGCTTTCCCTCCTGGGTCTTCGGGCGTGGGAGCTGTGGTCAGAGCCGCGGCCCTACCGGAAAATGCTTCGCAGGCTGGCGCGGCGGCGCCAGGTGGGCGGCGGTGGCGCCGAGGCTGACGGCCGCCGCAAAGCCCGCAGCCCCATGGGCTGTGGGGCCACGCGAGCGGCTGCCAAAGAGCTTTCCAACGAGGCACGGCTTTCCCTCCTGGCTCTTCGGGCATAGGAGCTGTGGCCAGAGAGAAGGCCCTACCGGAAAATGCTTCGCAGGCTGGTGCGGCGGCGCCACGTGGGCGCCGGTGGCGCCGAGGCTGACGGCCGCCGCAAAGCCCGCAGCCCCATGGTCTGTAGGGCCAAGCGAGCGGCTGCCAAAGAGCTTTCCAACGAGGCACGGCTTTCCCTCCTGGCTCTTCGGGCGTGGGAGCTGTGGCCAGAGCCGCGGCCCTACCGGAAAATGCTTCGCAGGCTGACGCAGCGGAGCAAGGTGGGCACCGGTGGCGCCGAGGCTGACGGCCGCCGCAAAGCCCGTAGCCCCATGGTCTGTGGGGCCACGCGAGCGGCTGCCAAAGAGCTTTCCAACGAGGCATGGCTTTCCCTCCTGGCTCTTCGGGCATGGGAGCTGTGGCCAGAGCCGCGGCCCTACCGGAAAATGCTTCGCAGGCTGGCGCGGCGGCGTCAGGTGGGTGCCGGTGGCGCCGAGGCTGACGGCCGCCGCAAAGCCCGCAGCCCCACGAGCTGTGGGGCCACGCGAGCGGCTGCCAAAGAGCTTTCCAACGAGGCACGGCTTTCCCTCCTTGGTCTTCGGGCGTGGGAGCTGTGGCCAGAGCCGCGGCCCTACCGGAAAATGCTTCGCAGGCTGTCGCGGCGGCGCCAGGTGGGCGCCGGTGGCGCCGAGGCTGACGGCCGCCGCAAAGCCCGCAGCCCCACGAGCTGTGGGGCCACGCGAGCGGCTGCCAAAGAGCTTTCCAACGAGGCACGGCTTTCCCTCCTTGGTCTTCGGGCGTGGGAGCTGTGGCCAGAGACGCGGCCCTACCGGAAAATGCTTCGCAGGCTGGCGTGGCGGCACCAGGTGGGCGCCGGTGGCGCCGAGGCTGACGGCCGCCGCAAAGCCCGCAGCCCCACGAGCTGTGGGGCCACGCGAGCGGCTGCCAAAGAGCTTTCCAACGAGGCACGGCTTTCCCTCCTGGCTCTTCGGGCGTGGGAGCTGTGGCCAGAGCCGCGGCCCTACCGGAAAATGCTTCGCAGGCTGGCGCGGCGGCGCCAGGTGGGAGCCGGTGGCGCCGAGGCTGACGGCCTCCGCAAAGCCCGCAGCCCCACGGGCTGTGGGGCCACGCGAGCGTCTGCCAAAGAGTTTTCCAACGAGGCACGGCTTTCCCTCCTGGCTCTGTGGCCATAGGAGCTGTGGCCAGAGCCGCGGCCCTACCGGAAAATGCTTCGCAGGCTGGTGCGGCGGCGCCAGGTGGGCGGTGGTGGCTCCGAGGCTGACAGCCCCCGCAAAGCCCGCAGCCCCACGAGCTGTGGGGCCACGCGAGCGGCTGCCAAAGAGCTTTCCAATGAGGCACGGCTTTCCCTCCTTGGTCTTCGGGCGTGGGAGCTGTGGCCAGAGACGCGGCCCTACCCGAAAATGCTTCGCAGGCTGGCGCGGCGACGCAAAATGGGCGCCTGTGGCGCCGAGGCTGACGGCCGCCTCAAAGCCCGCAGCCCCACGGGCTGTGGGGCCACGCGAGCGGCTGCCAAAGAGCTTTCCAATGAGGCACGGCTTTCCCTCCTGGCTCTTTGGGCGTGGGAGTTGTCGCCAGAGCCGCGGCCCTACCGTAAAATGCTTCGCAGGCTGGCGCGGCGGCGCCAAGTGGGTGCCGGTGGCGCCGAGGCTGACGGCCGCCGCAAAGCCCGCAGCCCCACGGGCTGTGGGGCCACGCGAGCGGCTGCCAAAGAGCTTTCCAACGAGGCACAGCTTTCCCTCCTGGCTCTTCGGGCGTGGGAGCTGTGGCCAGAGCCGCGGCCCTACCGGAAAATGCTTCGCAGGCTGGAGCGGCGGCTCCACATGGGCACCGGTGGCGCCGAGGCTGACGGCCGCCGCAAAGCCCGCAGCCCCACGGGCTGTGGGGCCACGCGAGCGGCTGCCAAAGAGCTTTCCAACGAGGCACGGCTTTCCCTCCTGGCTCTTCGGGCGTGGGAGCTGTGGTCAGAGCCGCGGCCCTACCGGAAAATGCTTCGCAGGCTGGCGCAGCGGCGCCACGTGGGCGCCAGTGTCGCAAAGGCTGACGGCCGCCGCAAAGCCCGCAGCCCCACGGGCTGTGGGGCCACGCGAGCGGCTTCCAAAGAGCTTTCCAACGAGGCACGGCTTTCCCTCCTGGCTCTTCGGGCGTGGGAGCTGTGGTCAGAGATGCGGCCCTACCGGAAAATGCTTCGCAGGCTGGCGCAGCGGCGCCATGTGGGCGCCAGTGTCGCAAAGGCTGACGGCCGCCACAAAGCCCGCAGCCCCTCGGGCTGTGGGGCCACGCGAGCGGCTGCCAAAGAGCTTTCCAACGAGGCACGGCTTTCCCTCCTGGCTCTTCGGGCGTGGGAGCTGTGGCCAGAGCCGCGGCCCTACCGGAAAATGCTTCGCAGGCTGGCGTGGTGGCGCCACGTGGGCGCCGGTGGCGCCGAGGCTGACGGCCGCCGCAAAGCCCGCAGCCCCATTGTCTGTAGGGCCAAGCGAGCGGCTGCCAAAGAGCTTTCCAACGAGGCACGGCTTTCCCTCCTGGCTCTTCGGGCGTGGGAGCTGTGGCCAGAGCCGCGGTCCTACCGGAAAATGCTTCGCAGGCTGGCGCAGCGGCGCCATGTGGGCGCCAGTGTCGCAAAGGCTGACGGCCGCCGAAAGCCCGCAGCCCCACGGACTGTGGGGCCACGCGAGCGGCTGCCAAAGAGCTTTCCAACGAGGCACGGCTTTCCCTCCTGGCTCTTCGGGCGTGGGAGCTGTGGTCAGAGACGCGGCCCTACCGGAAAATGCTTCGCAGGCTGGCGCAGCGGCGCCATGTGGGCGCCAGTGTCGTAAAGGCTGACGGCCGCCGCAAAGCCCGCAGCCCCACGGGCTGTGGGGCCACGCGAGCGGCTGCCAAAGAGCTTTCCAACGAGGCACGGCTTTCCCTCCTGGCTCTTCGGGCGTGGGAGCTGTGGCCAGAGCCGCGGCCCTACTGGAAAATGCTTCGCAGGCTGGCGTGGCGGCGCCAGGTGGGCGCCGGTGGCGCCGAGGCTGACGGCCGCCTCAAAGCCCGCAGCCCCACGGGCTGTGGGGCCACGCGAGCGGCTGCCAAAGAGCTTTCCAATGAGGCACGGCTTTCCCTCCTGGCTCTTTGGGCGTGGGAGTTGTCGCCAGAGCCGCGGCCCTACCGTAAAATGCTTCGCAGGCTGGAGCGGCGGCGCCAAGTGGGTGCCGGTGGCGCCGAGGCTGACGGCCGCCGCAAAGCCCGCAGCCCCACGGGCTGTGGGCCCACGCGAGCGGCTGCCAAAGAGCTTTCCAACGAGGCACGGCTTTCCCTCCTGGCTCTTCGGGCGTGGGAGCTGTGGCCAGAGCCGCGGCCCTACCGGAAAATGCTTCGCAGGCTGGAGCGGCGGCGCCACATGGGCACCGGTGGCGCCGAGGCTGACGGCCGCCGCAAAGCCCGCAGCCCGACGGGCTGTGGGGCCACGCGAGTGGCTGCCAAAGAGCTTTCCAACGAGGCACGGCTTTCCCTCCTGGCTCTTCGGGCGTGGGAGCTGTGGTCAGAGCCGCGGCCCTACCGGAAAATGCTTCGCAGGCTGGCGCAGCGGCGCCACGTGGGCGCCAGTGTCGCAAAGGCTGACGGCCGCCGCAAAGCCCGCAGCCCCACGGGGTGTGGGGCCACGCGAGCGGCTTCCAAAGAGCTTTCCAACGAGGCACGGCTTTCCCTCCTGGCTCTTCGGGCGTGGGAGCTGTGGTCAGAGATGCGGCCCTACCGGAAAATGCTTCGCAGGCTGGCGCAGCCGCGCCATGTGGGCGCCAGTGTCGCAAAGGCTGACGGCCGCCGCAAAGCCCGCAGCCCCTCGGGCTGTGGGGCCACGCGAGCGGCTGCCAAAGAGCTTTCCAACGAGGCACGGCTTTCCCTCCTGGCTCTTCGGGCGTGGGAGCTGTGGTCAGAGACGCGGCCCTACCGGAAAATGCTTCGCAGGCTGGCGCGGCGGCGCCAGGTGGGAGCCGGTGGCGCCGAGGCTGACGGCCGCCGCAAAGCCCGCAGCCCCACGGGCTGTGGGGCCACGCGAGCGGCTGCCAAAGAGCTTTCCAACGAGGCACGGCTTTCCCTCCTGGCTCTTCGGGCGTGGGAGCTGTGGCCAGAGCCGCGGCCCTACCGGAAAATGCTTCGCAGGCTGGCGCGGCGGCGCCAGGTGGGTGCCGGTGGCACCGAGGCTGATGGCCGCCGCAAAGCCCGCAGCCCCACGGGCTGTGGGGCCACGCGAGTGGCTTCCAAAGAGCTTTCCAACGAGGCACGGCTTTCCCTCCTGGCTCTTCGGGCGTGGGAGCTGTGGCCAGAGCCGCGGCCCTACCGGAAAATGCTTCGCAGGCTGGCGCGGCGGTGCCACGTGGGAGCCGGTGGCGCCGAGGCTGACGGCCGCCGCAAAGCCCGCAGCCCCATGGGCTGTGGGGCCACGCGAGCGGCTGCCAAAGAGCTTTCCAACGAGGCACGGCTTTCCCTCCTGGCTCTTCGGGCGTGGGAGCTGTGGCCAGAGCCGCGGCCCTACCGGAAAATGCTTCGCAGGCTGGCGCGGCGGCGCCAGGTGGGCGCCGGTGGCGCCGAGGCTGACGGCCGCCGCAAAGCCCGCAGCCCCATGGTCTGTAGGGCCAAGCGAGCGGCTGCCAAAGAGCTTTCCAACGAGGCACGGCTTTCCCTCCTGGCTCTTCGGGCGTGGGAGCTGTGGCCAGAGCCGCGGCCCTACCGGAAAATGCTTCGCAGGCTGACGCAGCGGAGCAAGGTGGGCACCGGTGGCGCCGAGGCTGACGGCCGCCGCAAAGCCCGTAGCCCCATGGTCTGTGGGGCCACGCGAGCGGCTGCCAAAGAGCTTTCCAACGAGGCATGGCTTTCCCTCCTGGCTCTTCGGGCGTGGGAGCTGTGGCCAGAGCCGCGGCCCTACCCGAAAATGCTTCGCAGGCTGGCGCAGCGGCGTCAGGTGGGTGCCGGTGGCGCCGAGGCTGACGGCCGCCGCAAAGCCCGCAGCCCCACGAGCTGTGGGGCCACGCGAGCGGCTGCCAAAGAGCTTTCCAACGAGGCACGGCTTTCCCTCCTTGGTCTTCGGGCGTGGGAGCTGTGGCCAGAGCCGCGGCCCTACCGGAAAATGCTTCGCAGGCTGGCGCGGCGGCGCCAGGTGGGCGCCGGTGGCGCCGAGGCTGACGGCCGCCGCAAAGCCCGCAGCCCCACGAGCTGTGGGGCCACGCGAGCGGCTGCCAAAGAGCTTTCCAACGAGGCACGGCTTTCCCTCCTTGGTCTTCGGGCGTGGGAGCTGTGTGCAG
Source organism: Chroicocephalus ridibundus (assembly GCF_963924245.1). Taxonomy (NCBI): domain Eukaryota; kingdom Metazoa; phylum Chordata; class Aves; order Charadriiformes; family Laridae; genus Chroicocephalus; species Chroicocephalus ridibundus. Next base: position 6,661 of record NW_026961670.1, read on the forward strand.
AGACGCGGCCCTACCGGAAAATGCTTCGCAGGCTGGCGTGGCGGCGCCAGGTGGGCGCCGGTGGCGCCGAGGCTGACGGCCACCGCAAAGCCCGCAGCCCCACGAGCTGTGGGGCCACGCGAGCGGCTGCCAAAGAGCTTTCCAACGAGGCACGGCTTTCCCTCCTGGCTCTTCGGGCGTGGGAGCTGTGGCCAGAGCCGCGGCCCTACCGGAAAATGCTTCGCAGGCTGGCGTGGCGGCGCCAGGTGGGCGCCGGTGGCGCCGAGGCTGACGGCCGCCGCAAAGCCCGCAGCCCCACGAGCTGTGGGGCCACGCGAGCGGCTGCCAAAGAGCTTTCCAACGAGGCACGGCTTTCCCTCCTGGCTCTGTGGCCATAGGAGCTGTGGCCAGAGCCGCGGCCCTACCGGAAAATGCTTCGCAGGCTGGTGCGGCGGCGCCAGGTGGGCGGTGGTGGCTCCGAGGCTGACAGCCCCCGCAAAGCCCGCAGCCCCACGAGCTGTGGGGCCACGCGAGCGGCTGCCAAAGAGCTTTCCAATGAGGCACGGCTTTCCCTCCTTGGTCTTCGGGCGTGGGAGCTGTGGCCAGAGCCGCGGCCCTACCGGAAAATGCTTCGCAGGCTGGCGCGGCGACGCAAAATGGGCGCCTGTGGCGCCGAGGCTGACGGCCGCCGCAAAGCCCGCAGCCCCACGGGCTGTGGGGCCACGCGAGCGGCTGCCAAAGAGCTTTCCAATGAGGCACAGCTTTCCCTCCTGGCTCTTTGGGCGTGGGAGTTGTCGCCAGAGCCGCGGCCCTACCGGAAAATGCTTCGCAGGCTGGAGCGGCGGCGCCACATGGGCACCGGTGGCGCCGAGGCTGACGGCCGCCGCAAAGCCCGCAGCCCCACGGGCTGTGGGGCCACGCGAGCGGCTGCCAAAGAGCTTTCCAACGAGGCACGGCTTTCCCTCCTGGCTCTTCGGGCGTGGGAGCTGTGGTCAGAGCCGCGGCCCTACCGGAAAATGCTTCGCAGGCTGGCGCAGCGGCGCCACGTCGGCGCCAGTGTCGCAAAGGCTGACGGCCGCCGCAAAGCCCGCAGCCCCACGGGGTGTGGGGCCACGCGAGCGGCTTCCAAAGAGCTTTCCAACGAGGCACGGCTTTCCCTCCTGGCTCATCGGGCGTGGGAGCTGTGGTCAGAGATGCGGCCCTACCGGAAAATGCTTCGCAGGCTGGCGCAGCGGCGCCATGTGGGCGCCAGTGTCGCAAAGGCTGACGGCCGCCGCAAAGCCCGCAGCCCCTCGGGATGTGGGGCCACGCGAGCGGCTGCCAAAGAGCTTTCCAACGAGGCATGGCTTTCCCTCCTGGCTCTTCGGGCGTGGGAGCTGTGGCCAGAGCCGCGGCCCTACCGGAAAATGCTTCGCAGGCTGGCGTGGTGGCGCCACGTGGGCGCCGGTGGCGCCGAGGCTGACGGCCGCCGCAAAGCCCGCAGCCCCATTGTCTGTAGGGCCAAGCGAGCGGCTGCCAAAGAGCTTTCCAACGAGGCACGGCTTTCCCTCCTGGCTCTTCGGGCGTGGGAGCTGTGGCCAGAGCCGCGGCCCTACCCGAAAATGCTTCGCAGGCTGGCGCAGCGGCGCCACGTGGGCGCCAGTGTCGCAAAGGCTGACAGCCGCCGCAAAGCCCGCAGCCCCACGGGCTGTGGGGCCACGCGAGCGGCTGCCAAAGAGCTTTCCAACGAGGCACGGCTTTCCCTCCTGGCTCTTCGGGCGTGGGAGCTGTGGTCAGAGACGCGGCCCTACCGGAAAATGCTTCGCAGGCTGGCGCAGCGGCGCCATGTGGGCGCCAGTGTCGCAAAGGCTGACGGCCGCCGCAAAGCCCGCAGCCCCACGGGCTGTGGGGCCACGCGAGCGGCTGCCAAAGAACTTTCCAACGAGGCACGGCTTTCCCTCCTGGCTCTTCGGGCGTGGGAGCTGTGGTCAGAGCCGTGGCCCTACCGGAAAATGCTTCGCAGGCTGGCGCGGCGGCGCCACATGGGCGCCGGTGGCGCCGAGGCTGACGGCCGCCGCAAAGCCCGCAGCCCCACGGGCTGTGGGGCCACGCGAGCGGCTGCCAAAGAGCTTTCCAACGAGGCACGGCTTTCCCTCCTGGCTCTTCGGGCGTGGGAGCTGTGGTCAGAGCCGCGGCCCTACCGGAAAATGCTTCGCAGGCTGGCACAGCGGCGCCATGTGGGCGCCAGTGTCGCAAAGGCTGACGGCCGCCGCAAAGCCCGCAGTCCCACGGGCTGTGGGGCCACGTGAGCGGCTGCCAAAGAGCTTTCCAACGAGGCACGGCTTTCCCTCCTGGCTCTTCGGGCGTGGGAGCTGTGGCCAGAGACGCGGCCCTACCGGAAAATGCTTCGCAGGCTGGCGCAGCGGCGCCACGTGGGCGCCGGTGGCGCCGAGGCTGACGGCCGCCGCAAAGCCCGCATCCCCATGGTCTGTAGGGCCAAGTGAGCGGCTGCCAAAGAGCTTTCCAACGAGGCACGGCTTTCCCTCCTGGCTCTTCGGGCATGGGAGCTGTGACCAGAGACGCGGCCCTACCGGAAAATGCTTCGCAGGCTGGCGCGGCGGCGCCAGGTGGGCGCCGGTGGCGACGAGGCTGACGGCCGCCGCAAAGCCCGCAGCCCCACGGGCTGTGGGGCCACGCGAGCGGCTGCCAAAGAGCTTTCCAACGAGGCACGGCTTTCCCTCCTGGCTCTTCGGGCGTGGGAGCTGTGGCCAGAGCCGCGGCCCTACCGGAAAATGCTTCGCAGGCTGGCGCAGCGGCGCCACGTGGGCGCCAGTGTCGCAAAGGCTGACGGCCGCCGCAAAGCCCGCAGCCCCACGGGCTGTGGGGCCACGCGAGCGGCTGCCAAAGAGCTTTCCAACGAGGCACGGCTTTCCCTCCTGGCTCTTCGGGCGTGGGAGCTGTGGCCAGAGCCGTGGCCCTACCGGAAAATGCTTCGCAGGCTGGCGCGGCGGCGCCACATGGGCGCCGGTGGGGCCGAGGCTGACGGCCGCGCAAAGCCCGCAGCCCCATGCGCTGTGGGGCCACGCGAGCGGCTGCCAAAGAGCTTTCCAACGAGGCACGGCTTTCCCTCCTGGCTCTTCGGGCGTGGGAGCTGTGGCCAGAGACGCGGCCCTACCGGAAAATGCTTCACAGGCTGGCGCGGCGGTGCCACGTGGGCGCCGGTGGCGCCGAGGCTGACGGCCGCCGCAAAGCCCGCAGCCCCACGGGCTGTGGGGCCACGCGAGCGGCTGCCAAAGAGCTTTCCAACGAGGCACGGCTTTCCCTCCTGGCTCTTCGGGCGTGGGAGCTGTGGTCAGAGACGCGGCCCTACCGGAAAATGCTTCGCAGGCTGGCGCAGCGGCGCCATGTGGGCGCCAGTGTCGCAAAGGCTGACGGCCGCCGCAAAGCCCGCAGCCCCACGGGCTGTGGGGCCACGCGAGCGGCTGCCAAAGAGCTTTCCAACGAGGCACGGCTTTCCCTCCTGGCTCTTCGGGCGTGGGAGCTGTGACCAGAGACGCGGCCCTACCGGAAAATGCTTCGCAGGCTGGCGCGGCGGCGCCAGGTGGGAGCCGGTGGCGCCGAGGCTGACGGCCGCCGCAAAGCCCGCAGCCCCACGGGCTGTGGGGCCACGCGAGCGGCTGCCAAAGAGCTTTCCAAAGAGGCACGGCTTTCCCTCCTGGCTCTTCGGGCGTGGGAGCTGTGGCCAGAGCCGCGGCCCTACCGGAAAATGCTTCGCAGGCTGGCGCGGCGGAGAAACGTGGGTGCCGGTGGCGCCGAGGCTGACGGCCGGCGCAAAGCCCGCAGCCCCACGGGCTGAGGGGCCACGTGAGCGGCTGCCAAAGAGCTTTCCAACGAGGCACGGCTTTCCCTCCTGGCTCTTCGGCGTGGGAGCTGTGGCCAGAGCCGCGGCCCTACAGGAAAATGCTTCGCAGGCTGACACAGCGGAGCAAGGTGGGCGCCGGTGGCGCCGATGCTGACGGCCCCCGCAAAGCCCGCAGCCCCACAGGCTGTGGGGCCACGCGAGCGGCTGCCAAAGAGCTTTCCAACGAGGCACGGCTTTCCCTCCTGGCTCTTCGGGCGTGGGAGCTGTGGTCAGAGCCGCGGCCCTACCGGAAAATGCTTCGCAGGCTGGCGCGGCGGCGCCAGGTGGGTGCCGGTGGCGCCGAGGCTGATGGCCGCCGCAAAGCCCGCAGCCCCACGGGCTGTGGGGCCACGCGAGCGGCTGCCAAAGAGCTTTCCAACGAGGCACGGCTTTCCCTCCTGGCTCTTCGGGCTTGGGAGCTGTGGCCAGAGCCGCGGCCCTACCGGAAAATGCTTCGCAGGCTGGCACGGCGGTGCCACGTGGGAGCCGGTGGCGCCGAGGCTGACGGCCGCCGCAAAGCCCGCAGCCCCATGGGCTGTGGGGCCACGCGAGCGGCTGCCAAAGAGCTTTCCAACGAGGCACGGCTTTCCCTCCTGGCTCTTCGGGCGTGGGAGCTGTGGCCAGAGCCGCGGCCCTACCGGAAAATGCTTCGCAGGCTGGCACGGCGGCGCCACGTGGGCGCCGGTGGCGCCGAGGCTGACGGCCGCCGCAAAGCGCGCAGCCCCACGGGCTGTGGGGCCACGCGAGCGGCTGCCAAAGAGCTTTCCAACGAGGCACGGCTTTCCCTCCTGGCTCTTCGTGCGTGGGAGCTGTGACCAGAGATGCGGCCCTACCGGAAAATGCTTTGCAGGCTGGCGCGGCGGCGCCAGGTGGGAGGCGGTGGCGCCGAGGCTGACGGCCGCCGCAAAGCCCGCAGCCCCACGGGCTGTGAGGCCACGCGAGCGGCTGCCAAAGAGCTTTCCAACGAGGCACGGCTTTCCCTCCTGGCTCTTCGGGCGTGGGAGCTGTGGTCAGAGCCGCGGCCCTACCGGAAAATGCTTCGCAGGCTGGCGCGGCGTCGCCACATGGGCGCCGGTGGCGCCGAGGCTGACGGCCGCCGCAAAGCCCGCAGCCCCTCGGGCTGTGGGGCCACGCGAGCGGCTGCCAAAGAGCTTTCCAACGAGGCACGGCTTTCCCTCCTGGCTCTTCGGGCGTGGGAGCTGTGGTCAGAGCCGCGGCCCTACCGGAAAATGCTTCGCAGGCTGGCGCGGCGGCGCCAAGTGGGCGCCGGTGGCGCCGAGGCTGACGGCCGCCGCAAAGCCCGCAGCCCCATGGGCTGTGGGGCCACGCGAGCGGCTGCCAAAGAGCTTTCCAACGAGGCACGGCTTTCCCTCCTGGCTCTTCGGGCATAGGAGCTGTGGCCAGAGCCGCGGCCCTACCGGAAAATGCTTCGCAGGCTGGTGCGGCGGCGCCACGTGGGCGCCGGTGGCGCCGAGGCTGACGGCCGCCGCAAAGCCCGCAGCCCCATGGGCTGTGGGGCCACGCGAGCGGCTGCCAAAGAGCTTTCCAACGAGGCATGGCTTTCCCTCCTGGCTCTTCGGGCGTGGGAGCTGTGGCCAGAGCCGCGGCCCTACCGGAAAATGCTTCGCAGGCTGACGCGGCGGTGCCACGTGGGCGCCGGTGGCGCCGAGGCTGACGGCCGCCGCAAAGCCCGCAGCCCCACGGGCTGTGGGGCCACGCGAGCGGCTGCCAAAGAACTTTCCAACGAGGCACGGCTTTCCCTCCTGGCTCTTCGGGCGTGGGAGCTGTGACCAGAGCCGCGGCCCTACCGGAAAATGCTTCGCAGGCTGGCGCAGCGGCGCCATGTGGGCGCCAGTGTCGCAAAGGCTGACGGCCGCCGCAAAGCCCGCAGCCCCACGGGCTGAGGGGCCACGCGAGCGGCTGCCAAAGAGCTTTCCAACGAGGCACGGCTTTCCCTCCTGCCTCTTCGGGCGTGGGAGCTGTGGCCAGAGCCGCGGCCCTATCGGAAAATGCTTCGCAGTCTGGCGCGGCGGCGCCAGGTGGGCGCCGGTGGCGCCGAGGCTGACGGCCGCCGCAAAGCCCGCAGCCCCATGGTCTGTAGGGCCAAGCGAGCGGCTGCCAAAGAGCTTTCCAACGAGGCACGGCTTTCCCTCCTGGCTCTTCGGGCGTGGGAGCTGTGGTCAGAGCCGCGGCCCTACCCGAAAATGCTTCGCAGGCTGGCGCAGCGGCGCCACGTGGGCGCCAGTGTCGCAAAGGCTGACGGCCGCCGCAAAGCCCGCAGCCCCACGGGCTGTGGGGCCACGCGAGCGGCTGCCAAAGAGCTTTCCAACGAGGCACGGCTTTCCCTCCTGGCTCTTCGGGCGTGGGAGCTGTGACCAGAGACGCGGCCCTACCGGAAAATGCTTCGCAGGCTGGCGCAGCGGCGCCATGTGGGCGCCAGTGTCGCAAAGGCTGACGGCCGCCGCAAAGCCCGCAGCCCCACGGGCTGTGGGGCCACGCGAGCGGCTGCCAAAGAGCTTTCCAACGAGGCACGGCTTTCCCTCCTGGCTCTTCGGGCGTGGGAGCTGTGGCCAGAGCCGCGGCCCTACCGGAAAATGCTTCGCAGGCTGGCGCGGCGGCGCCACATGGGCGCCGGTGGGGCCGAGGCTGACGGCCGCCGCAAAGCCCGCAGCCCCATGGGCTGTGGGGCCACGCGAGCGGCTGCCAAAGAGCTTTCCAACGAGGCACGGCTTTCCCTCCTGGCTCTTCGGGCATGGGAGCTGTGACCAGAGATGCGGCCCTACCGGAAAATGCTTCGCAGGCTGGCGCGGCGGTGCCACGTGGGCGCCGGTGGCGCCGAGGCTGATGGCCGCCGCAAAGCCCGCAGCCCCACAGGCTGTGGGGCCACGCGAGCGGCTGCCAAAGAGCTTTCCAACGAGGCACGGCTTTCCCTCCTGGCTCTTCGGGCGTGGGAGCTGCGGTCAGAGCCGCGGCCCTACCGGAAAATGCTTCGCAGGCTGGCGCAGCGGCGCCACGTGGGCGCCAGTGTCGCAAAGGCTGACGGCTGCCGCAAAGCCCGCAGCCCCACGGGCTGTGGGGCCACGTGAGCGGCTGCCAAAGAGCTTTCCAACGAGGCACGGCTTTCCCTCCTGGCTCTTCGGGTGTGGGAGCTGTGGTCAGAGACGCGGCCCTACCGGAAAATGCTTCGCAGGCTGGCGCAGCGGCGCCATGTGGGCGCCAGTGTCGCAAAGGCTGACGGCCGCCGCAAAGCCCGCAGCCCCACGGGCTGTGGGGCCACGCGAGCGGCTGCCAAAGAGCTTTCCAACGAGGCACGGCTTTCCCTCCTGGCTCTTCGGGCGTGGGAGCTGTGGTCAGAGCCGCGGCCCTACCGGAAAATGCTTCGCAGGCTGGCACAGCGGCGCCATGTGGGCGCCAGTGTCGCAAAGGCTGACGGCCGCCGCAAAGCCCGCAGTCCCACGGGCTGTGGGGCCACGTGAGCGGCTGCCAAAGAGCTTTCCAACGAGGCACGGCTTTCCCTCCTGGCTCTTCGTGCATGGGAGCTGTGACCAGAGCCGCGGCCCTACCGGAAAATGCTTCGCAGGCTGGCGCAGCGGCGCCACGTGGGCGCCAGTGTCGCAAAGGCTGACGGCTGCCGCAAAGCCCGCAGCCCCACGGGCTGTGGGGCCACGTGAGCGGCTGCCAAAGAACTTTCCAACGAGGCACGGCTTTCCCTCCTGGCTCTTCGGGCGTGGGAGCTGTGGTCAGAGACGCGGCCCTACCGGAAAATGCTTCGCAGGCTGGCGCAGCGGCGCCATGTGGGTGCCAGTGTCGCAAAGGCTGACGGCCGCCGCAAAGCCCGCAGCCCCACGGGCTGTGGGGCCACGCGAGCGGCTGCCAAAGAGCTTTCCAACGAGGCACGGCTTTCCCTCCTGGCTCTTCGGGCGTGGGAGCTGTGGTCAGAGCCGCGGCCCTACCGGAAAATGCTTCGCAGGCTGGCACAGCGGCGCCATGTGTGCGCCAGTGTCGCAAAGGCTGACGGCCGCCGCAAAACCCGCAGTCCCACGGGCTGTGGGGCCACGTGAGCGGCTGCCAAAGAGCTTTCCAACGAGGCACGGCTTTCCCTCCTGGCTCTTCGGGCGTGGGAGCTGTGGCCAGAGACGCGGCCCTACCGGAAAATGCTTCGCAGGCTGGCGCAGCGGCGCCACGTGGGCGCCGGTGCCGCCGAGGCTGACGGCCGCCGCAAAGCCCGCATCCCCATGGTCTGTAGGGCCAAGTGAGCGGCTGCCAAAGAGCTTTCCAACGACGCACGGCTTTCCCTCCTGGCTCTTCGGGCATGGGAGCTGTGGTCAGAGCCGCGGCCCTACCGGAAAATGCTTCGCAGGCTGGCGCGGCGGCACCAGGTGGGCGCCGGTGGCGACGAGGCTGACGGCCGCCGCAAAGCCCGCAGCCCCACGGGCTGTGGGGCCACGCGAGCGGCTGCCAAAGAGCTTTCCAACGAGGCACGGCTTTCCCTCCTGGCTCTTCGGGCGTGGGAGCTGTGGCCAGAGACGCGGCCCTACCGGAAAATGCTTCGCAGGCTGGCGCAGCGGCGCCACGTGGGCGCCAGTGTCGCAAAGGCTGACGGCCGCCGCAAAGCCCGCAGCCCCACGGGCTGTGGGGCCACGCGAGCGGCTGCCAAAGAGCTTTCCAACGAGGCACGGCTTTCCCTCCTGGCTCTTCGGGCGTGGGAGCTGTGGCCAGAGCCGTGGCCCTACCGGAAAATGCTTCGCAGGCTGGCGCGGCGGCGCCACATGGGCGCCGGTGGGGCCGAGGCTGACGGCCGCGCAAAGCCCGCAGCCCCACAGGATGTGGGGCCACGCGAGCGGCTGCCAAAGAGCTTTCCAACGAGGCACGGCTTTCCCTCCTGGCTCTTCGGGCATGGGAGCTGTGACCAGAGACGCGGCCCTACCGGAAAATGCTTCGCAGGCTGGCGCGGCGGTGCCACGTGGGCGCCGGTGGCGCCGAGGCTGACGGCCGCCGCAAAGCCCGCAGCCCCACGGGCTGTGGGGCCACGCGAGCGGCTGCCAAAGAGCTTTCCAACGAGGCACGTCTTTCCCTCCTGACTCTTCGGGCGTGGGAGCTGTGGTCAGAGCCACGGCCCTACCGGAAAATGCTTCGCAGGCTGGCGCAGCGGCGCCACGTGGGCGCCAGTGTCGCAAAGGCTGACGGCTGCCGCAAAGCCCGCAGCCCCACGGGCTGTGGGGCCACGCGAGCGGCTGCCAAAGAGCTTTCCAATGAGGCACGGCTTTCCCTCCTGGCTCTTCGGGCGTGGGAGCTGTGGTCAGAGACGCGGCCCTACCGGAAAATGCTTCGCAGGCTGGCGCAGCGGCGCCATGTGGGCGCCAGTGTCGCAAAGGCTGACGGCAGCCGCAAAGCCCGCAGCCCCACGGGCTGTGGGGCCACGCGAGCGGCTGCCAAAGAGCTTTCCAACGAGGCACGGCTTTCCCTCCTGGCTCTTCGGGCGTGGGAGCTGTGGTCAGAGCCGCGGCCCTACCGGAAAATGCTTCGCAGGCTGGCGCAGCGGCGCCATGTGGGCGCCAGTGTCGCAAAGGCTGACGGCCGCCGCAAAGCCCGCAGTCCCACGGGCTGTGGGGCCACGCGAGCGGCTGCCAAAGAGCTTTCCAACGAGGCACGGCTTTCCCTCCTGGCTCTTCGGGCGTGGGAGCTGTGGCCAGAGCCGCGGCCCTACCGGAAAATGCTTCGCAGGCTGGCGCAGCCGCGCCACGTGGGCGCCGGTGGCGCCGAGGCTCACGGCCGCCGCAAAGCCCGCAGCCCCATGGTCTGTAGGGCCAAGTGAGCGGCTGCCAAAGAGCTTTCCAACGAGGCACGGCTTTCCCTCCTGGCTCTTCGGGCGTGGGAGCTGTGGCCAGAGCCGCGGCCCTACCCGAAAATGCTTCGCAGGCTGGCGCGGCCGCGCCAGGTGGGCGCCGGTGGCGCCGAGGCTGACGGCCGCCGCAAAGCCCGCAGCCCCATGGGCTGTGGGGCCACGCGAGCGGCTGCCAAAGAGCTTTCCAACGAGGCACGGCTTTCCCTCCTGGCTCTTCGGGCGTGGGAGCTGTCGCCAGAGACGCGGCCCTACCGGAAAATGCTTCGCAGGCTGGCGCAGCGGCGCCACGTGGGCGCCAGTGGCGCAAAGGCTGACGGCCGCCGCAAAGCCCGCAGCCCCACGGGCTGTGGGGCCACGCGAGCCACTGCCAAAGAGCTTTCCAACGAGGCACGGCTTTCCCTCCTGGCTCTTCGGGCGTGGGAGCTGTGGTCAGAGACGCGGCCCTACCGGAAAATGCTTCGCAGGCTGGCGCGGCGGAGCCACGTGGGCGCCGGTGGCGCTGAGGCTGACGGCCGCCGCAAAGCCCACAGCCCCACGGGCTGTGGGGCCACGCGAGCGGCTGCCAAAGAGCTTTCCAACGAGGCACGGCTTTCCCTCCTGGCTCTTCGGGCGTGGGAGCTGTGGCCAGAGCCGCGGCCCTACCGGAAAATGCTTCGCAGGCTGACACAGCGGAGCCACGTGGGCGCCGGTGGCGCCGAGGCTGACAGCCCCCGCAAAGCCCGCAGCCCCACAGGATGTGGGGCCACGCGAGCGGCTGCCAAAGAGCTTTCCAACGAGGCATGGCTTTCCCTCCTGGCTCTTCGGGCGTGGGAGCTGTGGCCAGAGCCGCGGCCCTACCGGAAAATGCTTCGCAGGCTGGCGCGGCGGCGCCAGGTGGGCGCCGGTGGCGCCGAGGCTGACGGCCGCCGCAAAGCCCGCAGCCCCACGAGCTGTGGGGCCACGCGAGCGGCTGCCAAAGAGCTTTCCAACGAGGCACGGCTTTCCCTCCTGGCTCTTCGGGCGTGGGAGCTGTGGCCAGAGCCGCGGCCCTACCCGAAAATGCTTCGCAGGCTGATGCAGCGGAGCAAGGTGGGCGCCGGTGGCGCCGAGGCTGACGGCCGCCGCAAAGCCCGTAGCCCCATGGTCTGTGGGGCCACGCGAGCGGCTGCCAAAGAGCTTTCCAACGAGGCATGGCTTTCCCTCCTGGCTCTTCGGGCGTGGGAGCTGTGGCCAGAGCCGCGGCCCTACCGGAAAATGCTTCGCAGGCTGACGCGGTGGAGCCACGTGGGCGCCGGTGGCGCTGAGGCTGACGGCCGCCGCAAAGCCCGCAGCCCCACGGGCTGTGGGGCCACGCGAGCGGCTGCCAAAGAGCTTTCCAACGAGGCACGGCTTTCCCTCCTGGCTCTTCGGGCGTGGGAGCTGTGGCCAGAGCCGCGGCCCTACCCGAAAATGCTTCGCAGGCTGGCGCGGCGGCACCACGTGGGCGCCAGTGTCGCAAAGGCTGACGGCCGCAGCAAAGCCCGCAGCCCCACGGGCTGTGGGGCCACGCGAGCGGCTGCCAAAGAGCTTTCCAACGAGGCACGGCTTTCCCTCCTGGCTCTTCGGGCGTGGGAGCTGTGACCAGAGACGCGGCCCTACCGGAAAATGCTTCGCAGGCTGGCGCAGCGGCGCCATGTGGGCGCCAGTGTCGCAAAGGCTCACGGCCGCCGCAAAGCCCGCAGCCCCACGGGCTGTGGGGCCACGCGAGCGGCTGCCAAAGAGCTTTCCAACGAGGCATGGCTTTCCCTCCTGGCTCTTCGGGCGTGGGAGCTGTGGCCAGAGCCGCGGCCCTACCGGAAAATGCTTCGCAGGCTGACGCGGCGGTGCCACGTGGGCGCCGGTGGCGCCGAGGCTGACGGCCGCCGCAAAGCCCGCAGCCCCACGGGCTGAGGGGCCACGCGAGCGGCTGCCAAAGAGCTTTCCAACGAGGCACGGCTTTCCCTCCTGCCTCTTCGGGCGTGGGAGCTGTGGCCAGAGCCGCGGCCCTATCGGAAAATGCTTCGCAGGCTGGCGCGGCGGCGCCAGGTGGGCGCCGGTGGCGCCGAGGCTGACGGCCACCGCAAAGCCCGCAGCCCCATGGTCTGTAGGGCCAAGCGAGCGGCTGCCAAAGAGCTTTCCAACGAGGCACGGCTTTCCCTCCTGGCTCTTCGGGCGTGGGAGCTGTGGTCAGAGCCGCGGCCCTACCCGAAAATGCTTCGCAGGCTGGCGCAGCGGCGCCACGTGGGCGCCAGTGTCGCAAAGGCTGACGGCCGCCGCAAAGCCCGCAGCCCCACGGGCTGTGGGGCCACGCGAGCGGCTGCCAAAGAGCTTTCCAACGAGGCATGGCTTTCCCTCCTGGCTCTTCGGGCGTGGGAGCTGTGGCCAGAGCCGCGGCCCTACCGGAAAATGCTTCGCAGGCTGACGCGGCGGTGCCACGTGGGCGCCGGTGGCGCCGAGGCTGACGGCCGCCGCAAAGCCCGCAGCCCCACGGGCTGTGGGGCCACGCGAGCGGCTGCCAAAGAGCTTTCCAACGAGGCACAGCTTTCCCTCCTGGCTCTTCGGGCGTGGGAGCTGTGGCCAGAGCCGCGGCCCTACCGGAAAATGCTTCGCAGGCTGGCGCGGCGGCGCCAGGTGGGCGCCGGGGGCGCCGAGGCTGACGGCCGCCGCAAAGCCCGCAGCCCCATGGTCTGTAGGGCCAAGCGAGCGGCTGCCAAAGAGCTTTCCAACGAGGCACGGCTTTCCCTCCTGGCTCTTCGGGCGTGGGAGCTGTGACCAGAGACGCGGCCCTACCGGAAAATGCTTCGCAGGCTGGCGCAGCGGCGCCATGTGGGCGCCAGTGTCGCAAAGGCTGACGGCCGCCGCAAAGCCCGCAGCCCCACGGGCTGTGGGGCCACGCGAGCGGCTGCCAAAGAGCTTTCCAACGAGGCACGGCTTTCCCTCCTGGCTCTTCGGGCGTGGGAGCTGTGGCCAGAGACGCGGCCCTACCGGAAAATGCTTCGCAGGCTGGCGCAGCGGCGCCACGTGGGCGCCAGTGTCGCAAAGGCTGACGGCCGCCGCAAAGCCCGCAGCCCCACGGGCTGTGGGGCCACGCGAGCGGCTGCCAAAGAGCTTTCCAACGAGGCACGGCTTTCCCTCCTGGCTCTTCGGGCGTGGGAGCTGTGGCCAGAGCCGCGGCCCTACCGGAAAAAGCTTCGCAGGCTGGCGCGGCGGCGCCACATGGGCGCCGGTGGGGCCGAGGCTGACGGCCGCGCAAAGCCCGCAGCCCCATGGGCTGTGGGGCCACGCGAGCGGCTGCCAAAGAGCTTTCCAACGAGGCACGGCTTTCCCTCCTGGCTCTTCGGGCATGGGAGCTGTGACCAGAGCCGCGGCCCTACCGGAAAATGCTTCGCGGGCTGGTGCGGCGGTGCCACGTGGGCGCCGGTGGCGCCGAGGCTGACGGCCGCCGCAAAGCCCGCAGCCCCACGGGATGTGGGGCCACGCGAGCGGCTGCCAAAGAGCTTTCCAACGAGGCACGGCTTTCCCTCCTGGCTCTTCGGGCGTGGGAGCTGTGGTCAGAGCCGCGGCCCTACCGGAAAATGCTTCGCAGGCTGGCGCAGCGGCGCCACGTGGGCGCCAGTGTCGCAAAGGCTGACGGCCGCCGCAAAGCCCGCAGCCCCACGGGCTGTGGGGCCACGCGAGCGGCTGCCAAAGAGCTTTCCAATGAGGCACGGCTTTCCCTCCTGGCTCTTCGGGCGTGGGAGCTGTGGTCAGAGACGCGGCCCTACCGGAAAATGCTTCGCAGGCTGGCGCAGCGGCGCCATGTGGGCGCCAGTGTCGCAAAGGCTGACGGCAGCCGCAAAGCCCGCAGCCCCACGGGCTGTGGGGCCACGCGAGCGGCTGCCAAAGAGCTTTCCAACGAGGCACGGCTTTCCCTCCTGGCTCTTCGGGCGTGGGAGCTGTGGTCAGAGCCGCGGCCCTACCGGAAAATGCTTCGCAGGCTGGCGCAGCGGCGCCATGTGGGCGCCAGTGTCGCAAAGGCTGACGGCCGCCGCAAAGCCCGCAGCCCCACGGGCTGTGGGGCCACGCGAGCGGCTGCCAAAGAGCTTTCCAACGAGGCACGGCTTTCCCTCCTGGCTCTTCGGGCGTGGGAGCTGTGGCCAGAGCCGCGGCCCTACCGGAAAATGCTTCGCAGGCTGGCGCGGCGGCGCCACATGGGCGCCGGTGGGGCCGAGGCTGACGGCCGCGCAAAGCCCGCAGCCCCATGGGCTGTGGGGCCACGCGAGCGGCTGCCAAAGAGCTTTCCAACGAGGCACGGCTTTCCCTCCTGGCTCTTCGGGCATGGGAGCTGTGACCAGAGCCGCGGCCCTACCGGAAAATGCTTCGCAGGCTGGCGCGGCGGTGCCACGTGGGCGCCGGTGGCGCCGAGGCTGACGGCCGCCGCAAAGCCCGCAGCCCCACGGGCTGTGGGGCCACGCGAGCGGCTGCCAAAGAGCTTTCCAACGAGGCACGGCTTTCCCTCCTGGCTCTTCGGGCGTGGGAGCTGTGGTCAGAGCCGCGGCCCTACCGGAAAATGCTTCGCAGGCTGGCGCAGCGGCGCCACGTGGGCGCCAGTGTCGCAAAGGCTGACGGCTGCCGCAAAGCCCGCAGCCCCACGGGCTGTGGGGCCACGCGAGCGGCTGCCAAAGAGCTTTCCAATGAGGCACGGCTTTCCCTCCTGGCTCTTCGGGCGTGGGAGCTGTGGTCAGAGACGCGGCCCTACCGGAAAATGCTTCGCAGGCTGGCGCAGCGGCGCCATGTGGGCGCCAGTGTCGCAAAGGCTGACGGCAGCCGCAAAGCCCGCAGCCCCACGGGCTGTGGGGCCACGCGAGCGGCTGCCAAAGAGCTTTCCAACGAGGCACGGCTTTCCCTCCTGGCTCTTCGGGCGTGGGAGCTGTGGTCAGAGCCGCGGCCCTACCGGAAAATGCTTCGCAGGCTGGCGCAGCGGCGCCATGTGGGCGCCAGTGTCGCAAAGGCTGACGGCCGCCGCAAAGCCCGCAGTCCCACGGGCTGTGGGGCCACGCGAGCGGCTGCCAAAGAGCTTTCCAACGAGGCACGGCTTTCCCTCCTGGCTCTTCGGGCGTGGGAGCTGTGGCCAGAGCCGCGGCCCTACCGGAAAATGCTTCGCAGGCTGGCGCAGCCGCGCCACGTGGGCGCCGGTGGCGCCGAGGCTCACGGCCGCCGCAAAGCCCGCAGCCCCATGGTCTGTAGGGCCAAGTGAGCGGCTGCCAAAGAGCTTTCCAACGAGGCACGGCTTTCCCTCCTGGCTCTTCGGGCGTGGGAGCTGTGGCCAGAGCCGCGGCCCTACCCGAAAATGCTTCGTAGGCTGGCGCGGCAGCGCCAGGTGGGCGCCGGTGGCGCCGAGGCTGACGGCCGCCGCAAAGCCCGCAGCCCCATGGGCTGTGGGGCCACGCGAGCGGCTGCCAAAGAGCTTTCCAACGAGGCACGGCTTTCCCTCCTGGCTCTTCGGGCGTGGGAGCTGTCGCCAGAGACGCGGCCCTACCGGAAAATGCTTCGCAGGCTGGCGCAGCGGCGCCACGTGGGCGCCAGTGTCGCAAAGGCTGACGGCCGCCGCAAAGCCCGCAGCCCCACGGGCTGTGGGGCCACGCGAGCGGCTGCCAAAGAGCTTTCCAACGAGGCACGGCTTTCCCTCCTGGCTCTTCGGGCGTGGGAGCTGTGGCCAGAGACGCGGCCCTACCGGAAAATGCTTCGCAGGCTGGCGCGGCGGAGCCACGTGGGCGCCGGTGGCGCTGAGGCTGACGGCCGCCGCAAAGCCCGCAGCCCCACGGGCTGTGGGGCCACGCGAGCGGCTGCCAAAGAGCTTTCCAACGAGGCACGGCTTTCCCTCCTGGCTCTTCGGGCGTGGGAGCTGTGGCCAGAGCCGCGGCCCTACCGGAAAATGCTTCGCAGGCTGACACAGCGGAGCAAGGTGGGCGCCTGTGGCGCCGAGGCTGACAGCCCCCGCAAAGCCCGCAGCCCCACAGGATGTGGGGCCACGCGAGCGGCTGCCAAAGAGCTTTCCAACGAGGCACGGCTTTCCCTCCTGGCTCTTCGGGCGTGGGAGCTGTGGCCAGAGCCGCGGCCCTACCGGAAAATGCTTTGCAGGCTGGCGTGGCGGAGCCACGTGGGCGCCGGTGGCGCCGAGGCTGACGGCCGCCGCAAAGCCCGCAGCCCCACGAGCTGTGGGGCCACGCGAGCGGCTGCCAAAGAGCTTTCCAACGAGGCACGGCTTTCCCTCCTGGCTCTTCGGGCGTGGGAGCTGTGGCCAGAGCCGCGGCCCTACCCGGAAATGCTTCGCAGGCTGATGCAGCGGAGCAAGGTGGGCGCCGGTGGCGCCGAGGCTGACGGCCGCCGCAAAGCCCGTAGCCCCATGGTCTGTGGGGCCACGCGAGCGGCTGCCAAAGAGCTTTCCAACGAGGCATGGCTTTCCCTCCTGGCTCTTCGGGCGTGGGAGCTGTGGCCAGAGCCGCGGCCCTACCGGAAAATGCTTCGCAGGCTGACACGGTGGAGCCACGTGGGCGACGGTGGCGCTGAGGCTGACGGCCGCCGCAAAGCCCGCAGCCCCACGGGCTGTGGGGCCACGCGAGCGGCTGCCAAAGAGCTTTCCAACGAGGCACGGCTTTCCCTCCTGGCTCTTCGGGCGTGGGAGCTGTGGCCAGAGCCGCGGCCCTACCGGAAAATGCTTCGCAGGCTGGCGCGGCGGCGCCACGTGGGCGCCGGTGGCGCCGAGGCTGACGGCCGCCGCAAAGCCCGCAGCCCCATGATCTGTGGGGCCAAGCGAGCGGCTGCCAAAGAGCTTTCCAACGAGGCACGGCTTTCCCTCCTGGCTCTTCGGGCGTGGGAGCTGTGGCCAGAGCCGCGGCCCTACCCGAAAATGCTTCACAGCCTGGCGCGGCGGCACCACGTGGGCGCCAGTGTCGCAAAGGCTGTCGGCCGCAGCAAAGCCCGCAGCCCCACGGGCTGTGGGGCCACGCGAGCGGCTGCCAAAGAGCTTTCCAACGAGGCACGGCTTTCCCTCCTGGCTCTTCGGGCGTGGGAGCTGTGACCAGAGACGCGGCCCTACCGGAAAATGCTTCGCAGGCTGGCGCAGCGGCGCCATGTGGGCGCCAGTGTCGCAAAGGCTGACGGCCGCCGCAAAGCCCGCAGCCCCACGGGCTGTGGGGCCACGCGAGCGGCTGCCAAAGAGCTTTCCAACGAGGCACGGCTTTCCCTCCTGGCTCTTCGGGCGTGGGAGCTGTGGCCAGAGCCGCGGCCCTACCGGAAAATGCTTCGCAGGCTGGCGCGGCGGCGCCAGGTGGGCGCCGGTGGCGCCGAGGCTGACGGCCGCCGCAAAGCCCGCAGCCCCATGGTCTGTAGGGCCAAGCGAGCGGCTGCCAAAGAGCTTTCCAACGAGGCACGGCTTTCCCTCCTGGCTCTTCGGGCGTGGGAGCTGTGGCCAGAGCCGCGGCCCTACCCGAAAATGCTTCGCAGGCTGGCGCAGCGGCGCCACGTGGGCGCCAGTGTCGCAAAGGCTGACGGCCGCCGCAAAGCCCGCAGCCCCACGGGCTGTGGGGCCACGCGAGCGGCTGCCAAAGAGCTTTCCAAAGAGGCACGGCTTTCCCTCCTGGCTCTTCGGGCGTGGGAGCTGTGGCCAGATCCGCGGCCCTACCCAAAAAATGCTTCGCAGGCTGGCGCAGCCGCGCCACGTGGGCGCCGGTGGCGCCGAGGCTGACGGCCGCCGCAAAGCCCGCAGCCCCATGGTCTGTAGGGCCAAGTGAGCGGCTGCCAAAGAGCTTTCCAACGAGGCACGGCTTTCCCTCCTGGCTCTTTGGGCGTGGGAGCTGTGGCCAGAGCCGCGGCCCTACCCGAAAATGCTTCGCAGGCTGGCGCAGCGGCGCCACGTGGGCGCCAGTGTCGCAAAGGCTGACGGCCGCCGCAAAGCCCGCAGCCCCACGGGCTGTGGGGCCACGCGAGCGGCTGCCAAAGAGCTTTCCAAAGAGGCACGGCTTTCCCTCCTGGCTCTTCGGGCGTGGGAGCTGTGACCAGAGACGCGGCCCTACCGGAAAATGCTTCGCAGGCTGGCGCAGCGGCGCCATGTGGGCGCCAGTGTCGCAAAGGCTGACGGCCGCCGCAAAGCCCGCAGCCCCATGGGCTGTGGGGCCACGCGAGCGGCTGCCAAAGAGCTTTCCAACGAGGTACGGCTTTCCCTCCTGGCTCTTCGGGCGTGGGAGCTGTGGCCAGAGCCGCGGCCCTACCGGAAAATGCTTCGCAGGCTGGCGCGGCGGCGCCACGTGGGCGCCGGTGGAGCCGAGGCTGACGGCCGCCGCAAAGCCCGCAGCCCCACGGGCTGTGGGGCCACGCGAGCGGCTGCCAAAGAGCTTTCCAACGAGGCACGGCTTTCCCTCCTGGCTCTTCGGGCGTGGGAGCTGTGGCCAGAGAGAAGGCCCTACCGCAAAATGCTTCGCAGGCTGGCGCGGCGGCGCCACGTGGGCGCCGGTGTCGCCGAGGCTGACGGCCGCCGCAAAGCCCGCAGCCCCACGGGCTGTGGGGCCACGCGAGCGGCTGCCAAAGAGCTTTCCAATGAGGCACGGCTTTCCCTCCTGGCTCTTCGGGCGTGGGAGCTGTGGTCAGAGCCGCGGCCCTACCGGAAAATGCTTCGCAGGCTGGCGCGGCGGAGCCACGTGGGCGCCGGTGGCGCCGAGGCTGACGGCCGCCGCAAAGCCCGCAGCCCTATGGTCTGTAGGGCCAAGCGAGCGGCTGCCAAAGAGCTTTCCAACGAGGCACGGCTTTCCCTCCTGGCTCTTCGGGCGTGGGAGCTGTGGCCAGAGCCGCGGCCCTACCCGAAAATGCTTCGCAGGCTGGCGCAGCGGCGCCACGTGGGCGCCAGTGTCGCAAAGGCTGACGGCCGCCGCAAAGCCCGCAGCCCCACGGGCTGTGGGGCCACGCGAGCGGATGCCAAAGAGGTTTCCAACGAGGCACGGCTTTCCCTCCTGGCTCTTCGGGCGTGGGAGCTGTGGTCAGAGCCGCGGCCCTACCGGAAAATGCTTCGCAGGCTGGCGCAGCGGCGCCACGTGGGCGCCAGTGTCGCAAAGGCTGACGGCCGCCGCAAAGCCCGCAGTCCCACGGGCTGTGGGGCCACGCGAGCGGCTGCCAAAGAGCTTTCCAACGAGGCACGGCTTTCCCTCCTGGCTCTTCGGGCGTGGGAGCTGTGGCCAGAGCAGCGGCCCTACCGGAAAATGCTTCACAGGCTGGCGCGGCGGCGCCAGGTGGGCGCCGGTGGCGCCGAGGCTGACGGCCGCCGCAAAGCCCGCAGCCCCACGGGCTGTGGGGCCACGCGAGCGGCTGCCAAAGAGCTTTCCAACGAGGCACGGCTTTCCCTCCTGGCTCTTCGGGCGTGGGAGCTGTGGCCAGAGCCGCGGCCCTACCCGAAAATACTTCGCAGGCTGGCGCAGTGGCGCCACGTGGGCGCCAGTGTCGCAAAGGCTGACGGCCGCCGCAAAGCCCGCAGCCCCACGGGCTGAGGGGCCACGCGAGCGGCTGCCAAAGAGCTTTCCAACGAGGCACGGCTTTCCCTCCTGGCTCTTTGGGCGTGGGAGCTGTGGCCAGAGCCGCGGCCCTACCGGAAAATGTTTCGCAGGCTGGCGCGGCGGCGCCACGTGGGCGCCGGTGGCGCCGAGGCTGACGGCCGCCGCAAAGCCCGCAGCCCCATGGTCTGTAGGGCCAAGTGAGCGGCTGCCAAAGAGCTTTCCAACGAGGCACGGCTTTCCCTCCTGGCTCTTCGGGCGTGGGAGCTGTGGCCAGAGCCGCGGCCCTACCCGAAAATGCTTCGCAGGCTGGCGCGGCGGCGCCACGTGGGCGCCGGTGGCGCCGAGGCTGACGGCCGCCGCAAAGCCCGCAGCCCCACGGGCTGTGGGGCCACGCGAGCGGCTGCCAAAGAGCTTTCCAATGAGGCATGGCTTTCCCTCCTGGCTCTTCGGACGTGGGAGCTGTGGCCAGAGCAGCGGCCCTACCGGAAAATGCTTCACAGGCTGGCGCGGCGGCGCCAGGTGGGCGCCGGTGGCGCCGAGGCTGACGGCCGCCGCAAAGCCCGCAGCCCCACGAGCTGTGGGGCCACGCGAGCGGCTGCCAAAGAGCTTTCCAACGAGGCACGGCTTTCCCTCCTGGCTCTTCGGGCGTGGGAGCTGTGGCCAGAGCCGCGGCCCTACCGGAAAATGCTTCGCAGGCTGGCGCGGCGGCGTCAGGTGGGTGCCGGTGGCGCCGAGGCTGACGGCCGCCGCAAAGCCCGCAGCCCCACGAGCTGTGGGGCCACGCGAGCGGCTGCCAAAGAGCTTTCCAACGAGGCACGGCTTTCCCTCCTTGGTCTTCGGGCGTGGGAGCTGTGGCCAGAGCCGCGGCCCTACCGGAAAATGCTTCGCAGGCTGTCGCGGCGGCGCCAGGTGGGCGCCGGTGGCGCCGAGGCTGACGGCCGCCGCAAAGCCCGCAGCCCCACGGGCTGTGGGGCCACGCGAGCGGCTGCCAAAGAGCTTTCCAACGAGGCACGGCTTTCCCTCCTTGGTCTTCGGGCGTGGGAGCTGTGGCCAGAGACGCGGCCCTACCAGAAAATGCTTCGCAGGCTGGCGTGGCGGCGCCAGGTGGGCGCCGGTGGCGCCGAGGCTGACGGCCGCCGCAAAGCCCGCAGCCCCACGAGCTGTGGGGCCACGCGAGCGGCTGCCAAAGAGCTTTCCAACGAGGCACGGCTTTCCCTCCTGGCTCTTCGGGCGTGGGAGCTGTGGCCAGAGCCGCAGCCCTACCGGAAAATGCTTCGCAGGCTGGCGCGGCGGTGACACGTGGGAGCCGGTGGCGCCAAGGCTGACGGCCTCCGCAAAGCCCGCAGCCCCACGGGCTGTGGGGCCACGCGAGCGTCTGCCAAAGAGTTTTCCAACGAGGCACGGCTTTCCCTCCTGGCTCTCTGGCCATAGGAGCTGTGGCCAGAGCCGCGGCCCTACCGGAAAATGCTTCGCAGGCTGGTGCGGCGGCGCCAGGTGGGCGGTGGTGGCTCCGAGGCTGACAGCCCCCGCAAAGCCCGCAGCCCCACGAGCTGTGGGGCCACGCGAGCGGCTGCCAAAGAGCTTTCCAATGAGGCACGGCTTTCCCTCCTTGGTCTTCGGGCGTGGGAGCTGTGGCCAGAGCCGCGGCCCTACCGGAAAATGCTTCGCAGGCTGATGCAGCGGAGCAAGGTGGGCGCCGGTGGCGCCGAGGCTGACGGCCGCCGCAAAGCCCGTAGCCCCATGGTCTGTGGGGCCACGCGAGCGGCTGCCAAAGAGCTTTCCAACGAGGCATGGCTTTCCCTCCTGGCTCTTCGGGCGTGGGAGCTGTGGCCAGAGCCGCGGCCCTACCGGAAAATGCTTCGCAGGCTGACGCGGTGGAGCCACGTGGGCGCCGGTGGCGCTGAGGCTGACGGCCGCCGCAAAGCCCGCAGCCCCACGGGCTGTGGGGCCACGCGAGCGGCTGCCAAAGAGCTTTCCAACGAGGCACGGCTTTCCCTCCTGGCTCTTCGGGCGTGGGAGCTGTGGCCAGAGCCGCGGCCCTACCGGAAAATGCTTCGCAGGCTGGCGCGGCGGCGCCAGGTGGGCGCCGGTGGCGCCGAGGCTGACGGCCGCCGCAAAGCCCGCAGCCCCATGGTCTGTAGGGCCAAGCGAGCGGCTGCCAAAGAGCTTTCCAACGAGGCACGGCTTTCCCTCCTGGCTCTTCGGGCGTGGGAGCTGTGGCCAGAGCCGCGGCCCTACCGGAAAATGCCTCGCAGGCTGGCGCGGCGGCGCCAGGTGGGCGCCAGTGTCGTAAAGGCTGACAGCCGCCGCAAAGCCCGCAGCCCCACGGGCTGTGGGGCCACGCGAGCGGCTGCCAAAGAGCTTTCCAACGAGGCACGGCTTTCCCTCCTGGCTCTTCGGGCGTGGGAGCTGTGACCAGAGACGCGGCCCTACCGGAAAATGCTTCGCAGGCTGGCGCAGCGGCGCCATGTGGGCGCCAGTGTCGCAAAGGCTGACGGCCGCCGCAAAGCCCGCAGCCCCACAGGATGTGGGGCCACGCGAGCGGCTGCCAAAGAGCTTTCCAACGAGGCACGGCTTTCCCTCCTGGCTCTTCGGGCGTGGGAGCTGTGGCCAGAGCCGCGGCCCTACCGGAAAATGCTTCACAGGCTGGCGCGGCGGCGCCAGGTGGGCGCCGGTGGCGCCGAGGCTGACGGCCGCCGCAAAGCCCGCAGCCCCACGGTCTGTAGGGCGAAGCGAGCGGCTGCCAAAGAGCTTTCCAACGAGGCACGGCTTTCCCTCCTGGCTCTTCGGGCGTGGGAGCTGTGGCCAGAGCCGCGGCCCTACCCGAAAATGCTTCGCAGGCTGGCGCAGCGGCGCCACGTGGGCGCCAGTGTCGCAAAGGCTGACGGCCGCCGCAAAGCCCGCAGCCCCACGGGCTGTGGGGCCACGCGAGCGGCTGCCAAAGAGCTTTCCAACGAGGCACGGCTTTCCCTCCTTGGTCTTCAGGCGTGGGAGCTGTGACCAGAGACGCGGCCCTACCGGAAAATGCTTCGCAGGCTGGCGCAGCGGCGCCATGTGGGCGCCAGTGTCGCAAAGGCTGACGGCCGCCGCAAAGCCCGCAGCCCCACGGGCTGTGGGGCCACGCGAGCGGCTGCCAAAGAGCTTTCCAACGAGGCACGGCTTTCCCTCCTGGCTCTTCGGGCGTGGGAGCTGTGGCCAGAGCCGCGGCCCTACCGGAAAATGCTTCGCAGGCTGGCGCGGCGGCGCCAGGTGGGCGCCTGTGGCGCCGAGGCTGACGGCCGCCGCAAAGCCCGCAGCCCCATGGTCTGTAGGGCCAAGCGAGCGGCTGCCAAAGAGCTTTCCAATGAGGCACGGCTTTCCCTCCTGGCTCTTCGGGCGTGGGAGCTGTGGCCAGAGCCGCGGCCCTACCGGAAAATGCTTTGCAGGCTGGCACGGCGGCGCCACGTGGGCGCCGGTGGCGCCGAGGCTGACGGCCGCCGCAAAGCCCGCAGCCCCTCGGGCTGTGGGGCCACGCGAGCGGCTGCCAAAGAGCTTTCCAACGAGGCACGGCTTTCCCTCCTGGCTCTTCGGGCGTGGGAGCTGTCGCCAGAGACGCGGCCCTACCGGAAAATGCTTCGCAGGCTGGCGCAGCGGCGCCACGTGGGCGCCAGTGTCGCAAAGGCTGACGGCCGCCGCAAAGCCCGCAGCCCCACGGGCTGTGGGGCCACGCGAGCGGCTGCCAAAGAGCTTTCCAACGAGGCATGGCTTTCCCTCCTGGCTCTTCGGGCGTGGGAGCTGTGGCCAGAGCCGCGGCCCTACCGGAAAATGCTTCGCAGGCTGGCGCGGCGGCGCCACGTGGGCGCCGGTGGCGCCGAGGCTGACGGCCGCCGCAAAGCCCGCAGCCCCTCGGGCTGTAGGGCCAAGCGAGCGGCTGCCAAAGAGCTTTTCAACGAGGCACGGCTTTCCATCCTGGCTCTTCGGGCGTGGGAGCTGTGGTCAGAGCCGCGGCCCTACCGGAAAATGCTTCGCAGGCTGGCGCAGCGGCGCCACGTGGGCGCCAGTGTCGCAAAGGCTGACAGCCGCCGCAAAGCCCGCAGCCCCACGGGCTGTGGGGCCTCGCGAGCGGCTGCCAAAGAGCTTTCCAACGAGGCACGGCTTTCCCTCCTTGGTCTTCGGGCGTGGGAGCTGTGGTCAGAGCCGCGGCCCTACCGGAAAATGCTTCGCAGGCTGGCGCAGCGGCGCCATGTGGGCGCTAGTGTCGCAAAGGCTGACGGCCGCCGCAAAGCCCGCAGCCCCACGGGCTGTGGGGCCACGCGAGCGGCTGCCAAAGAGCTTTCCAACGAGGCACGGCTTTCCCTCCTGGCTCTTCGGGCGTGGGAGCTGTGGCCAGAGCCGCGGCCCTACCGGAAAATGCTTCACAGGCTGGCGCGGCGGCGCCACGTGGGCGCCGGTGGCGCCGAGGCTGACGGCCGCCGCAAAGCCCGCAGCCCCATGGTCTGTAGGGCCAAGTGAGCGGCTGCCAAAGAGCTTTCCAACGAGGCACGGCTTTCCCTCCTGGCTCTTCGGGCGTGGGAGCTGTGGCCAGAGCCGCGGCCCTACCCGAAAATGCTTCGCAGGCTGGCGCGGCGGCGCCAGGTGGGCGCCGGTGGCGCCGAGGCTGACGGCCGCCACAAAGCCCGCAGCCCACGGGCTGTGGGGCCACGCGAGCGGCTGCCAAAGAGCTTTCCAACGAGGCACGGCTTTCCCTCCTGGCTCTTCGGGCGTGGGAGCTGTGGCCAGAGACGCGGCCCTACCGGAAAATGCTTCGCAGGCTGGCACGGCGGCGCCACGTGGGCGCCGGTGGCGCCGAGGCTGACGGCCGCCGCAAAGCCCGCAGCCCCTCGGGCTGTAGGGCCAAGCGAGCGGCTGCCAAAGAGCTTTCCAACGAGGCACGGCTTTCCCTCCTGGCTCTTCGGGCGTGGGAGCTGTGGCCAGAGCCGCGGCCCTACCCGAAAATGCTTCGCAGGCTGGCGCAGCGGCGCCACGTGGGCGCCAGTGTCGCAAAGGCTGACGGCCGCCGCAAAGCCCGCAGCCCCACAGGCTGTGGGGCCACGCGAGCGGCTGCCAAAGAGCTTTCCAACGAGGCACGGCTTTCCCTCCTGGCTCTTCGGGCGTGGGAGCTGTGGCCAGAGCTGCGGCCCTACCGGAAAATGCTTCGCAGGCTGGCGCGGCGGCGCCACGTGGGCGCCGGTGGCGCCGAGGCTGACGGCCGCCGCAAAGCCCGCAGCCCCACGGGCTGAGGGGCCACGCGAGCGGCTGCCAAAGAGCTTTCCAACGAGGCACGGCTTTCCCTCCTGGCTCTTTGGGCGTGGGAGCTGTGGCCAGAGCCGCGGCCCTACCGGAAAATGCTTCGCAGGCTGGCGCGGCGGCGCCACGTGGGCGCCGGTGGCGCCGAGGCTGACGGCCGCCGCAAAGCCCGCAGCCCCACGGGCTGTGGGGCCACGCGAGCGGCTGCCAAAGAGCTTTCCAACGAGGCACGGCTTTCCCTCCTGGCTCTTCGGGCGTGGGAGCTGTGGTCAGAGCCGCGGCCCTACCGGAAAATGCTTCGCAGGCTGGCGCGGCGGTGCCACGTGGGCGCCGGTGGCGCCGAGGCTGACGGCCGCCGCAAAGCCCGCAGCCCCACGGGCTGTGGGGCCACGCGAGCGGCTGCCAAAGAGCTTTCCAACGAGGCACGGCTTTCCCTCCTGGCTCTTCGGGCGTGGGAGCTGTGGTCAGAGCCGCGGCCCTACCGGAAAATGCTTCGCAGGCTGGCGCAGCGGCGCCACGTGGGCGCCAGTGTCGCAAAGGCTGACGGCTGCCGCAAAGCCCGCAGCCCCACGGGCTGTGGGGCCACGCGAGCGGCTGCCAAAGAGCTTTCCAATGAGGCACGGCTTTCCCTCCTGGCTCTTCGGGCGTGGGAGCTGTGGTCAGAGACGCGGCCCTACCGGAAAATGCTTCGCAGGCTGGCGCAGCGGCGCCATGTGGGCGCCAGTGTCGCAAAGGCTGACGGCAGCCGCAAAGCCCGCAGCCCCACGGGCTGTGGGGCCACGCGAGCGGCTGCCAAAGAGCTTTCCAACGAGGCACGGCTTTCCCTCCTGGCTCTTCGGGCGTGGGAGCTGTGGTCAGAGCCGCGGCCCTACCGGAAAATGCTTCGCAGGCTGGCGCAGCGGCGCCATGTGGGCGCCAGTGTCGCAAAGGCTGACGGCCGCCGCAAAGCCCGCAGTCCCACGGGCTGTGGGGCCACGCGAGCGGCTGCCAAAGAGCTTTCCAACGAGGCACGGCTTTCCCTCCTGGCTCTTCGGGCGTGGGAGCTGTGGCCAGAGCCGCGGCCCTACCGGAAAATGCTTCGCAGGCTGGCGCAGCCGCGCCACGTGGGCGCCGGTGGCGCCGAGGCTCACGGCCGCCGCAAAGCCCGCAGCCCCATGGTCTGTAGGGCCAAGTGAGCGGCTGCCAAAGAGCTTTCCAACGAGGCACGGCTTTCCCTCCTGGCTCTTCGGGCGTGGGAGCTGTGGCCAGAGCCGCGGCCCTACCCGAAAATGCTTCGTAGGCTGGCGCGGCAGCGCCAGGTGGGCGCCGGTGGCGCCGAGGCTGACGGCCGCCGCAAAGCCCGCAGCCCCATGGGCTGTGGGGCCACGCGAGCGGCTGCCAAAGAGCTTTCCAACGAGGCACGGCTTTCCCTCCTGGCTCTTCGGGCGTGGGAGCTGTCGCCAGAGACGCGGCCCTACCGGAAAATGCTTCGCAGGCTGGCGCAGCGGCGCCACGTGGGCGCCAGTGTCGCAAAGGCTGACGGCCGCCGCAAAGCCCGCAGCCCCACGGGCTGTGGGGCCACGCGAGCGGCTGCCAAAGAGCTTTCCAACGAGGCACGGCTTTCCCTCCTGGCTCTTCGGGCGTGGGAGCTGTGGTCAGAGACGCGGCCCTACCGGAAAATGCTTCGCAGGCTGGCGCGGCGGAGCCACGTGGGCGCCGGTGGCGCTGAGGCTGACGGCCGCCGCAAAGCCCGCAGCCCCACGGGCTGTGGGGCCACGCGAGCGGCTGCCAAAGAGCTTTCCAACGAGGCACGGCTTTCCCTCCTGGCTCTTCGGGCGTGGGAGCTGTGGCCAGAGCCGCGGCCCTACCGGAAAATGCTTCGCAGGCTGACACGGTGGAGCCACGTGGGCGACGGTGGCGCTGAGGCTGACGGCCGCCGCAAAGCCCGCAGCCCCACGGGCTGTGGGGCCACGCGAGCGGCTGCCAAAGAGCTTTCCAACGAGGCACGGCTTTCCCTCCTGGCTCTTCGGGCGTGGGAGCTGTGGCCAGAGCCGCGGCCCTACCGGAAAATGCTTCGCAGGCTGGCGCGGCGTCGCCACGTGGGCGCCGGTGGCGCCGAGGCTGACGGCCGCCGCAAAGCCCGCAGCCCCATGATCTGTGGGGCCAAGCGAGCGGCTGCCAAAGAGCTTTCCAACGAGGCACGGCTTTCCCTCCTGGCTCTTCGGGCGTGGGAGCTGTGGCCAGAGCCGCGGCCCTACCCGAAAATGCTTCACAGCCTGGCGCGGCGGCACCACGTGGGCGCCAGTGTCGCAAAGGCTGTCGGCCGCAGCAAAGCCCGCAGCCCCACGGGCTGTGGGGCCACGCGAGCGGCTGCCAAAGAGCTTTCCAACGAGGCACGGCTTTCCCTCCTGGCTCTTCGGGCGTGGGAGCTGTGACCAGAGACGCGGCCCTACCGGAAAATGCTTCGCAGGCTGGCGCAGCGGCGCCATGTGGGCGCCAGTGTCGCAAAGGCTGACGGCCGCCGCAAAGCCCGCAGCCCCACGGGCTGTGGGGCCACGCGAGCGGCTGCCAAAGAGCTTTCCAACGAGGCACGGCTTTCCCTCCTGGCTCTTCGGGCGTGGGAGCTGTGGCCAGAGCCGCGGCCCTACCGGAAAATGCTTCGCAGGCTGGCGCGGCGGCGCCAGGTGGGCGCCGGTGGCGCCGAGGCTGACGGCCGCCGCAAAGCCCGCAGCCCCATGGTCTGTAGGGCCAAGCGAGCGGCTGCCAAAGAGCTTTCCAACGAGGCACGGCTTTCCCTCCTGGCTCTTCGGGCGTGGGAGCTGTGGCCAGAGCCGCGGCCCTACCCGAAAATGCTTCGCAGGCTGGCGCAGCGGCGCCACGTGGGCGCCAGTGTCGCAAAGGCTGACGGCCGCCGCAAAGCCCGCAGCCCCACGGGCTGTGGGGCCACGCGAGCGGCTGCCAAAGAGCTTTCCAAAGAGGCACGGCTTTCCCTCCTGGCTCTTCGGGCGTGGGAGCTGTGGCCAGATCCGCGGCCCTACCCAAAAAATGCTTCGCAGGCTGGCGCAGCCGCGCCACGTGGGCGCCGGTGGCGCCGAGGCTGACGGCCGCCGCAAAGCCCGCAGCCCCATGGTCTGTAGGGCCAAGTGAGCGGCTGCCAAAGAGCTTTCCAACGAGGCACGGCTTTCCCTCCTGGCTCTTTGGGCGTGGGAGCTGTGGCCAGAGCCGCGGCCCTACCCGAAAATGCTTCGCAGGCTGGCGCAGCGGCGCCACGTGGGCGCCAGTGTCGCAAAGGCTGACGGCCGCCGCAAAGCCCGCAGCCCCACGGGCTGTGGGGCCACGCGAGCGGCTGCCAAAGAGCTTTCCAAAGAGGCACGGCTTTCCCTCCTGGCTCTTCGGGCGTGGGAGCTGTGACCAGAGACGCGGCCCTACCGGAAAATGCTTCGCAGGCTGGCGCAGCGGCGCCATGTGGGCGCCAGTGTCGCAAAGGCTGACGGCCGCCGCAAAGCCCGCAGCCCCATGGGCTGTGGGGCCACGCGAGCGGCTGCCAAAGAGCTTTCCAACGAGGTACGGCTTTCCCTCCTGGCTCTTCGGGCGTGGGAGCTGTGGCCAGAGCCGCGGCCCTACCGGAAAATGCTTCGCAGGCTGGCACGGCGGCGCCACGTGGGCGCCGGTGGAGCCGAGGCTGACGGCCGCCGCAAAGCCCGCAGCCCCACGGGCTGTGGGGCCACGCGAGCGGCTGCCAAAGAGCTTTCCAACGAGGCACGGCTTTCCCTCCTGGCTCTTCGGGCGTGGGAGCTGTGGCCAGAGAGAAGGCCCTACCGCAAAATGCTTCGCAGGCTGGCGCGGCGGCGCCACGTGGGCGCCGGTGTCGCCGAGGCTGACGGCCGCCGCAAAGCCCGCAGCCCCACGGGCTGTGGGGCCACGCGAGCGGCTGCCAAAGAGCTTTCCAATGAGGCACGGCTTTCCCTCCTGGCTCTTCGGGCGTGGGAGCTGTGGTCAGAGCCGCGGCCCTACCGGAAAATGCTTCGCAGGCTGGCGCGGCGGAGCCACGTGGGCGCCGGTGGCGCCGAGGCTGACGGCCGCCGCAAAGCCCGCAGCCCCATGGTCTGTAGGGCCAAGCGAGCGGCTGCCAAAGAGCTTTCCAACGAGGCACGGCTTTCCCTCCTGGCTCTTCGGGCGTGGGAGCTGTGGCCAGAGCCGCGGCCCTACCCGAAAATGCTTCGCAGGCTGGCGCAGCGGCGCCACGTGGGCGCCAGTGTCGCAAAGGCTGACGGCCGCCGCAAAGCCCGCAGCCCCACGGGCTGTGGGGCCACGCGAGCGGATGCCAAAGAGGTTTCCAACGAGGCACGGCTTTCCCTCCTGGCTCTTCGGGCGTGGGAGCTGTGGTCAGAGCCGCGGCCCTACCGGAAAATGCTTCGCAGGCTGGCGCAGCGGCGCCACGTGGGCGCCAGTGTCGCAAAGGCTGACGGCCGCCGCAAAGCCCGCAGTCCCACGGGCTGTGGGGCCACGCGAGCGGCTGCCAAAGAGCTTTCCAACGAGGCACGGCTTTCCCTCCTGGCTCTTCGGGCGTGGGAGCTGTGGCCAGAGCAGCGGCCCTACCGGAAAATGCTTCACAGGCTGGCGCGGCGGCGCCAGGTGGGCGCCGGTGGCGCCGAGGCTGACGGCCGCCGCAAAGCCCGCAGCCCCACGGGCTGTGGGGCCACGCGAGCGGCTGCCAAAGAGCTTTCCAACGAGGCACGGCTTTCCCTCCTGGCTCTTCGGGCGTGGGAGCTGTGGCCAGAGCCGCGGCCCTACCCGAAAATACTTCGCAGGCTGGCGCAGTGGCGCCACGTGGGCGCCAGTGTCGCAAAGGCTGACGGCCGCCGCAAAGCCCGCAGCCCCACGGGCTGAGGGGCCACGTGAGCGGCTGCCAAAGAGCTTTCCAACGAGGCACGGCTTTCCCTCCTGGCTCTTTGGGCGTGGGAGCTGTGGCCAGAGCCGCGGCCCTACCGGAAAATGTTTCGCAGGCTGGCGCGGCGGCGCCACGTGGGCGCCGGTGGCGCCGAGGCTGACGGCCGCCGCAAAGCCCGCAGCCCCATGGTCTGTAGGGCCAAGTGAGCGGCTGCCAAAGAGCTTTCCAACGAGGCACGGCTTTCCCTCCTGGCTCTTCGGGCGTGGGAGCTGTGGCCAGAGCCGCGGCCCTACCCGAAAATGCTTCGCAGGCTGGCGCGGCGGCGCCACGTGGGCGCCGGTGGCGCCGAGGCTGACGGCCGCCGCAAAGCCCGCAGCCCCACGGGCTGTGGGGCCACGCGAGCGGCTGCCAAAGAGCTTTCCAATGAGGCATGGCTTTCCCTCCTGGCTCTTCGGACGTGGGAGCTGTGGCCAGAGCAGCGGCCCTACCGGAAAATGCTTCACAGGCTGGCGCGGCGGCGCCAGGTGGGCGCCGGTGGCGCCGAGGCTGACGGCCGCCGCAAAGCCCGCAGCCCCACGAGCTGTGGGGCCACGCGAGCGGCTGCCAAAGAGCTTTCCAACGAGGCACGGCTTTCCCTCCTGGCTCTTCGGGCGTGGGAGCTGTGGCCAGAGCCGCGGCCCTACCGGAAAATGCTTCGCAGGCTGGCGCGGCGGCGTCAGGTGGGTGCCGGTGGCGCCGAGGCTGACGGCCGCCGCAAAGCCCGCAGCCCCACGAGCTGTGGGGCCACGCGAGCGGCTGCCAAAGAGCTTTCCAACGAGGCACGGCTTTCCCTCCTTGGTCTTCGGGCGTGGGAGCTGTGGCCAGAGCCGCGGCCCTACCGGAAAATGCTTCGCAGGCTGTCGCGGCGGCGCCAGGTGGGCGCCGGTGGCGCCGAGGCTGACGGCCGCCGCAAAGCCCGCAGCCCCACGGGCTGTGGGGCCACGCGAGCGGCTGCCAAAGAGCTTTCCAACGAGGCACGGCTTTCCCTCCTTGGTCTTCGGGCGTGGGAGCTGTGGCCAGAGACGCGGCCCTACCAGAAAATGCTTCGCAGGCTGGCGTGGCGGCGCCAGGTGGGCGCCGGTGGCGCCGAGGCTGACGGCCGCCGCAAAGCCCGCAGCCCCACGAGCTGTGGGGCCACGCGAGCGGCTGCCAAAGAGCTTTCCAACGAGGCACGGCTTTCCCTCCTGGCTCTTCGGGCGTGGGAGCTGTGGCCAGAGCCGCAGCCCTACCGGAAAATGCTTCGCAGGCTGGCGCGGCGGTGACACGTGGGAGCCGGTGGCGCCAAGGCTGACGGCCTCCGCAAAGCCCGCAGCCCCACGGGCTGTGGGGCCACGCGAGCGTCTGCCAAAGAGTTTTCCAACGAGGCACGGCTTTCCCTCCTGGCTCTCTGGCCATAGGAGCTGTGGCCAGAGCCGCGGCCCTACCGGAAAATGCTTCGCAGGCTGGTGCGGCGGCGCCAGGTGGGCGGTGGTGGCTCCGAGGCTGACAGCCCCCGCAAAGCCCTCAGCCCCACGAGCTGTGGGGCCACGCGAGCGGCTGCCAAAGAGCTTTCCAATGAGGCACGGCTTTCCCTCCTTGGTCTTCGGGCGTGGGAGCTGTGGCCAGAGCCGCGGCCCTACCGGAAAATGCTTCGCAGGCTGATGCAGCGGAGCAAGGTGGGCGCCGGTGGCGCCGAGGCTGACGGCCGCCGCAAAGCCCGTAGCCCCATGGTCTGTGGGGCCACGCGAGCGGCTGCCAAAGAGCTTTCCAACGAGGCATGGCTTTCCCTCCTGGCTCTTCGGGCGTGGGAGCTGTGGCCAGAGCCGCGGCCCTACCGGAAAATGCTTCGCAGGCTGACGCGGTGGAGCCACGTGGGCGCCGGTGGCGCTGAGGCTGACGGCCGCCGCAAAGCCCGCAGCCCCACGGGCTGTGGGGCCACGCGAGCGGCTGCCAAAGAGCTTTCCAACGAGGCACGGCTTTCCCTCCTGGCTCTTCGGGCGTGGGAGCTGTGGCCAGAGCCGCGGCCCTACCGGAAAATGCTTCGCAGGCTGGCGCGGCGGCGCCAGGTGGGCGCCGGTGGCGCCGAGGCTGACGGCCGCCGCAAAGCCCGCAGCCCCATGGTCTGTAGGGCCAAGCGAGCGGCTGCCAAAGAGCTTTCCAACGAGGCACGGCTTTCCCTCCTGGCTCTTCGGGCGTGGGAGCTGTGGCCAGAGCCGCGGCCCTACCGGAAAATGCCTCGCAGGCTGGCGCGGCGGCGCCAGGTGGGCGCCAGTGTCGTAAAGGCTGACAGCCGCCGCAAAGCCCGCAGCCCCACGGGCTGTGGGGCCACGCGAGCGGCTGCCAAAGAGCTTTCCAACGAGGCACGGCTTTCCCTCCTGGCTCTTCGGGCGTGGGAGCTGTGACCAGAGACGCGGCCCTACCGGAAAATGCTTCGCAGGCTGGCGCAGCGGCGCCATGTGGGCGCCAGTGTCGCAAAGGCTGACGGCCGCCGCAAAGCCCGCAGCCCCACAGGATGTGGGGCCACGCGAGCGGCTGCCAAAGAGCTTTCCAACGAGGCACGGCTTTCCCTCCTGGCTCTTCGGGCGTGGGAGCTGTGGCCAGAGCCGCGGCCCTACCGGAAAATGCTTCACAGGCTGGCGCGGCGGCGCCAGGTGGGCGCCGGTGGCGCCGAGGCTGACGGCCGCCGCAAAGCCCGCAGCCCCACGGTCTGTAGGGCGAAGCGAGCGGCTGCCAAAGAGCTTTCCAACGAGGCACGGCTTTCCCTCCTGGCTCTTCGGGCGTGGGAGCTGTGGCCAGAGCCGCGGCCCTACCCGAAAATGCTTCGCAGGCTGGCGCAGCGGCGCCACGTGGGCGCCAGTGTCGCAAAGGCTGACGGCCGCCGCAAAGCCCGCAGCCCCACGGGCTGTGGGGCCACGCGAGCGGCTGCCAAAGAGCTTTCCAACGAGGCACGGCTTTCCCTCCTTGGTCTTCAGGCGTGGGAGCTGTGACCAGAGACGCGGCCCTACCGGAAAATGCTTCGCAGGCTGGCGCAGCGGCGCCATGTGGGCGCCAGTGTCGCAAAGGCTGACGGCCGCCGCAAAGCCCGCAGCCCCACGGGCTGTGGGGCCACGCGAGCGGCTGCCAAAGAGCTTTCCAACGAGGCACGGCTTTCCCTCCTGGCTCTTCGGGCGTGGGAGCTGTGGCCAGAGCCGCGGCCCTACCGGAAAATGCTTCGCAGGCTGGCGCGGCGGCGCCAGGTGGGCGCCTGTGGCGCCGAGGCTGACGGCCGCCGCAAAGCCCGCAGCCCCATGGTCTGTAGGGCCAAGCGAGCGGCTACCAAAGAGCTTTCCAATGAGGCACGGCTTTCCCTCCTGGCTCTTCGGGCGTGGGAGCTGTGGCCAGAGCCGCGGCCCTACCGGAAAATGCTTTGCAGGCTGGCACGGCGGCGCCACGTGGGCGCCGGTGGCGCCGAGGCTGACGGCCGCCGCAAAGCCCGCAGCCCCACGGGCTGTGGGGCCACGCGAGCGGCTGCCAAAGAGCTTTCCAACGAGGCACGGCTTTCCCTCCTGGCTCTTCGGGCGTGGGAGCTGTCGCCAGAGACGCGGCCCTACCGGAAAATGCTTCGCAGGCTGGCGCAGCGGCGCCACGTGGGCGCCAGTGTCGCAAAGGCTGACGGCCGCCGCAAAGCCCGCAGCCCCACGGGCTGTGGGGCCACGCGAGCGGCTGCCAAAGAGCTTTCCAACGAGGCATGGCTTTCCCTCCTGGCTCTTCGGGCGTGGGAGCTGTGGCCAGAGCCGCGGCCCTACCGGAAAATGCTTCGCAGGCTGGCGCGGCGGCGCCACGTGGGCGCCGGTGGCGCCGAGGCTGACGGCCGCCGCAAAGCCCGCAGCCCCTCGGGCTGTAGGGCCAAGCGAGCGGCTGCCAAAGAGCTTTTCAACGAGGCACGGCTTTCCATCCTGGCTCTTCGGGCGTGGGAGCTGTGGTCAGAGCCGCGGCCCTACCGGAAAATGCTTCGCAGGCTGGCGCAGCGGCGCCACGTGGGCGCCAGTGTCGCAAAGGCTGACAGCCGCCGCAAAGCCCGCAGCCCCACGGGCTGTGGGGCCTCGCGAGCGGCTGCCAAAGAGCTTTCCAACGAGGCACGGCTTTCCCTCCTTGGTCTTCGGGCGTGGGAGCTGTGGTCAGAGCCGCGGCCCTACCGGAAAATGCTTCGCAGGCTGGCGCAGCGGCGCCATGTGGGCGCTAGTGTCGCAAAGGCTGACGGCCGCCGCAAAGCCCGCAGCCCCACGGGCTGTGGGGCCACGCGAGCGGCTGCCAAAGAGCTTTCCAACGAGGCACGGCTTTCCCTCCTGGCTCTTCGGGCGTGGGAGCTGTGGCCAGAGCCGCGGCCCTACCGGAAAATGCTTCACAGGCTGGCGCGGCGGCGCCACGTGGGCGCCGGTGGCGCCGAGGCTGACGGCCGCCGCAAAGCCCGCAGCCCCATGGTCTGTAGGGCCAAGTGAGCGGCTGCCAAAGAGCTTTCCAACGAGGCACGGCTTTCCCTCCTGGCTCTTCGGGCGTGGGAGCTGTGGCCAGAGCCGCGGCCCTACCCGAAAATGCTTCGCAGGCTGGCGCGGCGGCGCCAGGTGGGCGCCGGTGGCGCCGAGGCTGACGGCCGCCACAAAGCCCGCAGCCCACGGGCTGTGGGGCCACGCGAGCGGCTGCCAAAGAGCTTTCCAACGAGGCACGGCTTTCCCTCCTGGCTCTTCGGGCGTGGGAGCTGTGGCCAGAGACGCGGCCCTACCGGAAAATGCTTCGCAGGCTGGCACGGCGGCGCCACGTGGGCGCCGGTGGCGCCGAGGCTGACGGCCGCCGCAAAGCCCGCAGCCCCTCGGGCTGTAGGGCCAAGCGAGCGGCTGCCAAAGAGCTTTCCAACGAGGCACGGCTTTCCCTCCTGGCTCTTCGGGCGTGGGAGCTGTGGCCAGAGCCGCGGCCCTACCCGAAAATGCTTCGCAGGCTGGCGCAGCGGCGCCACGTGGGCGCCAGTGTCGCAAAGGCTGACGGCCGCCGCAAAGCCCGCAGCCCCACAGGCTGTGGGGCCACGCGAGCGGCTGCCAAAGAGCTTTCCAACGAGGCACGGCTTTCCCTCCTGGCTCTTCGGGCGTGGGAGCTGTGGCCAGAGCCGCGGCCCTACCGGAAAATGCTTCGCAGGCTGGCGCGGCGGCGCCACGTGGGCGCCGGTGGCGCCGAGGCTGACGGCCGCCGCAAAGCCCGCAGCCCCATGGTCTGTAGGGCCAAGCGAGCGGCTGCCAAAGAGCTTTCCAATGAGGCACGGCTTTCCCTCCTGGCTCTTCGGGCGTGGGAGCTGTGGCCAGAGCCGCGGCCCTACCCGAAAATGCTTCGCAGGCTGGCGCAGTGGCGCCACGTGGGCGCCAGTGTCGCAAAGGCTGACGGCCGCCACAAAGCCCTCAGCCCCACGGGCTGTGGGGCCACGCGAGCGGCTGCCAAAGAGCTTTCCAACGAGGCACGGCTTTCCCTCCTGGCTCTTCGGGCGTGGGAGCTGTGGTCAGAGACGCGGCCCTACCGGAAAATGCTTCGCAGGCTGGCGCAGCGGCGCCATGTGGGCGCCAGTGTCGCAAAGGCTGATGGCCGCCGCAAAGCCCGCAGCCCCACGGGCTGAGGGGCCACGCGAGCGGCTGCCAAAGAGCTTTCCAACGAGGCACGGCTTTCCCTCCTGGCTCTTTGGGCGTGGGAGCTGTGGCCAGAGCCGCGGCCCTACCGGAAAATGCTTCGCAGGCTGGCGCGGCGGCGCCACGTGGGCGCCGGTGGCGCCGAGGCTGACGGCCGCCGCAAAGCCCGCAGCCCCATGGTCTGTAGGGCCAAGTGAGCGGCTGCCAAAGAGCTTTCCAACGAGGCACGGCTTTCCCTCCTGGCTCTTCGGGCGTGGGAGCTGTGGCCAGAGCCGCGGCCCTACCCGAAAATGCTTAGCAGGCTGGCGCGGCGGCGCCACGTGGGCGCCGGTGGCGCCGAGGCTGACGGCCTCCGCAAAGCCCGCAGCCCCACGGGCTGTGGGGCCACGCGAGCGGCTGCCAAAGAGCTTTCCAACGAGGCACGGCTTTCCCTCCTGGCTCTTCGGGCGTGGGAGCTGTCGCCAGAGACGCGGCCCTACCGGAAAATGCTTCGCAGGCTGGCGCAGCGGCGCCACGTGGGCGCCAGTGTCGCAAAGGCTGACGGCCGCCGCAAAGCCCGCAGCCCCACGGGCTGTGGGGCCACGCGAGCGGCTGCCAAAGAGCTTTCCAACGAGGCACGGCTTTCCCTCCTGGCTCTTTGGGCGTGGGAGCTGTGGCCAGAGCCGCGGCCCTACCGGAAAATGCTTCGCAGGCTGGCGCGGCGGCGCCACGTGGGCGCCGGTGGCGCCGAGGCTGACGGCCGCCGCAAAGCCCGCAGCCCCATGGTCTGTAGGGCCAAGTGAGCGGCTGCCAAAGAGCTTTCCAACGAGGCACGGCTTTCCCTCCTGGCTCTTCGGGCGTGGGAGCTGTGGCCAGAGCCGCGGCCCTACCCGAAAATGCTTAGCAGGCTGGCGCGGCGGCGCCACGTGGGCGCCGGTGGCGCCGAGGCTGACGGCCTCCGCAAAGCCCGCAGCCCCACGGGCTGTGGGGCCACGCGAGCGGCTGCCAAAGAGCTTTCCAACGAGGCACGGCTTTCCCTCCTGGCTCTTCGGGCGTGGGAGCTGTGGCCAGAGCCGCGGCCCTACCAGAAAATGCTTCACAGGCTGGCGCAGCGGCGCCATGTGGGCGCCAGTGTCGCAAAGGCTGACGGCCGCCGCAAAGCCCGCAGCCCCACGGGCTGTGGGGCCACGCGAGCGGCTGCCAAAGAGCTTTCCAACGAGGCACGGCTTTCCCTCCTGGCTCTTCGGGCGTGGGAGCTGTGGCCAGAGCCGCGGCCCTACCCGAAAATGCTTAGCAGGCTGGCGCGGCGGCGCCACGTGGGCGCCGGTGGCGCCGAGGCTGACGGCCGCCGCAAAGCCCGCAGCCCCACGGGCTGTGGGGCCACGCGAGCGGCTGCCAAAGAGCTTTCCAACGAGGCACGGCTTTCCCTCCTGGCTCTTCGGGCGTGGGAGCTGTGGTCAGAGCCGCGGCCCTACCGGAAAATGCTTCGCAGGCTGGCGCAGCGGCGCCATGTGGGCGCCAGTGTCGCAAAGGCTGACGGCCGCCGCAAAGCCCGCAGCCCCACGGGCTGTGGGGCCACGCGAGCGGCTGCCAAAGAGCTTTCCAACGAGGCACGGCTTTCCCTCCTGGCTCTTCGGGCGTGGGAGCTGTGGCCAGAGCCGCGGCCCTACCGGAAAATGCTTCGCAGGCTGGCGCGGCGGCGCCACATGGGCGCCGGTGGGGCCGAGGCTGACGGCCGCGCAAAGCCCGCAGCCCCATGGGCTGTGGGGCCACGCGAGCGGCTGCCAAAGAGCTTTCCAACGAGGCACGGCTTTCCCTCCTGGCTCTTCGGGCATGGGAGCTGTGACCAGAGCCGCGGCCCTACCGGAAAATGCTTCGCAGGCTGGCGCGGCGGTGCCACGTGGGCGCCGGTGGCGCCGAGGCTGACGGCCGCCGCAAAGCCCGCAGCCCCACGGGCTGTGGGGCCACGCGAGCGGCTGCCAAAGAGCTTTCCAACGAGGCACGGCTTTCCCTCCTGGCTCTTCGGGCGTGGGAGCTGTGGTCAGAGCCGCGGCCCTACCGGAAAATGCTTCGCAGGCTGGCGCAGCGGCGCCACGTGGGCGCCAGTGTCGCAAAGGCTGACGGCTGCCGCAAAGCCCGCAGCCCCACGGGCTGTGGGGCCACGCGAGCGGCTGCCAAAGAGCTTTCCAATGAGGCACGGCTTTCCCTCCTGGCTCTTCGGGCATGGGAGCTGTGGTCAGAGACGCGGCCCTACCGGAAAATGCTTCGCAGGCTGGCGCAGCGGCGCCATGTGGGCGCCAGTGTCGCAAAGGCTGACGGCAGCCGCAAAGCCCGCAGCCCCACGGGCTGTGGGGCCATGCGAGCGGCTGCCAAAGAGCTTTCCAACGAGGCACGGCTTTCCCTCCTGGCTCTTCGGGCGTGGGAGCTGTGGTCAGAGCCGCGGCCCTACCGGAAAATGCTTCGCAGGCTGGCGCAGCGGCGCCATGTGGACGCCAGTGTCGCAAAGGCTGACGGCCGCCGCAAAGCCCGCAGTCCCACGGGCTGTGGGGCCACGCGAGCGGCTGCCAAAGAGCTTTCCAACGAGGCACGGCTTTCCCTCCTGGCTCTTCGGGCGTGGGAGCTGTGGCCAGAGCCGCGGCCCTACCGGAAAATGCTTCGCAGGCTGGCGCAGCCGCGCCACGTGGGCGCCGGTGGCGCCGAGGCTCACGGCCGCCGCAAAGCCCGCAGCCCCATGGTCTGTAGGGCCAAGTGAGCGGCTGCCAAAGAGCTTTCCAACGAGGCACGGCTTTCCCTCCTGGCTCTTCGGGCGTGGGAGCTGTGGCCAGAGCCGCGGCCCTACCCGAAAATGCTTCATAGGCTGGCGCGGCAGCGCCAGGTGGGCGCCGGTGGCGCCGAGGCTGACGGCCGCCGCAAAGCCCGCAGCCCCATGGGCTGTGGGGCCACGCGAGCGGCTGCCAAAGAGCTTTCCAACGAGGCACGGCTTTCCTTCCTGGCTCTTCGGGCGTGGGAGCTGTGGTCAGAGCCGCGGCCCTACCCGAAAATGCTTCGCAGGCTGGCGCAGCGGCGACACGTGGGCGCCAGTGTCGCAAAGGCTGACGGCCGCCGCAAAGCCCGCAGCCCCACGGGCTGTGGGGCCACGCGAGCGGCTGCCAAAGAGCTTTCCAACGAGGCATGGCTTTCCCTCCTGGCTCTTCGGGCGTGGGAGCTGTGGCCAGAGCCGCGGCCCTACCGGAAAATGCTTCGCAGGCTGACGCGGCGGTGCCACGTGGGCGCCGGTGGCGCCGAGGCTGACGGCCGCCGCAAAGCCCGCAGCCCCACGGGCTGTGGGGCCACGCGAGCGGCTGCCAAAGAGCTTTCCAACGAGGCACAGCTTTCCCTCCTGGCTCTTCGGGCGTGGGAGCTGTGGCCAGAGCCGCGGCCCTACCGGAAAATGCTTCGCAGGCTGGCGCGGCGGCGCCAGGTGGGCGCCGGTGGCGCCGAGGCTGACGGCCGCCGCAAAGCCCGCAGCCCCATGGTCTGTAGGCCCAAGCGAGCGGCTGCCAAAGAGCTTTCCAACGAGGCACGGCTTTCCCTCCTGGCTCTTCGGGCGTGGGAGCTGTGACCAGAGACGCGGCCCTACCGGAAAATGCTTCGCAGGCTGGCGCAGCGGCGCCATGTGGGCGCCAGTGTCGCAAAGGCTGACGGCCGCCGCAAAGCCCGCAGCCCCACGGGCTGACGGGCCACGCGAGCGGCTGCCAAAGAGCTTTCCAACGAGGCACGGCTTTCCCTCCTGCCTCTTCGGGCGTGGGAGCTGTGGCCAGAGCCGCGGCCCTATCGGAAAATGCTTCGCAGGCTGGCGCGGCGGCGCCAGGTGGGCGCCGGTGGCGCCGAGGCTGACGGCCGCCGCAAAGCCCGCAGCCCCATGGTCTGTAGGGCCAAGCGAGCGGCTGCCAAAGAGCTTTCCAACGAGGCACGGCTTTCCCTCCTGGCTCTTCGGGCGTGGGAGCTGTGGTCAGAGCCGCGGCCCTACCCGAAAATGCTTCGCAGGCTGGCGCAGCGGCGCCACGTGGGCGCCAGTGTCGCAAAGGCTGACGGCCGCCGCAAAGCCCGCAGCCCCACGGGCTGTGGGGCCACGCGAGCGGCTGCCAAAGAGCTTTCCAACGAGGCACGGCTTTCCCTCCTGGCTCTTCGGGCGTGGGAGCTGTGACCAGAGACGCGGCCCTACCGGAAAATGCTTCGCAGGCTGGCACGGCGGCGCCACGTGGGCGCCGGTGGCGCCCAGGCTGACGGCCGCCGCAAAGCCCGCAGCCCCACGGGCTGTGGGGCCACGCGAGCGGCTGCCAAAGAGCTTTCCAACGAGGCACGGCTTTCCCTCCTGGCTCTTCGGGCGTGGGAGCTGTGACCAGAGACGTGGCCCTACCGGAAAATGCTTCGCAGGCTGGCGCGGCGGCGCCACATGGGCGCCGGTGGGGCCGAGGCTGACGGCCGCCGCAAAGCCCGCAGCCCCATGGGCTGTGGGGCCACGCGAGCGGCTGCCAAAGAGCTTTCCAACGAGGCACGGCTTTCCCTCCTGGCTCTCCGGGCATGGGAGCTGTGACCAGAGACGCGGCCCTACCGGAAAATGCTTCGCAGGCTGGCGCGGCGGTGCCACGTGGGCGCCGGTGGCGCCGAGGCTGATGGCCGCCGCAAAGCCCGCAGCCCCTCGGGCTGTGGGGCCACGCGAGCGGCTGCCAAAGAGCTTTCCAACGAGGCACGGCTTTCCCTCCTGGCTCTTCGGGCGTGGGAGCTGTGGTCAGAGCCGCGGCCCTACCGGAAAATGCTTCGCAGGCTGGCGCAGCGGCGCCACGTGGGCGCCAGTGTCGCAAAGGCTGACGGCTGCCGCAAAGCCCGAAGCCCCACGGGCTGTGGGGCCACGTGAGCGGCTGCCAAAGAGCTTTCCAACGAGGCACGGCTTTCCCTCCTGGCTCCTCGGGCGTGGGAGCTGTGGTCAGAGACGCGGCCCTACCGGAAAATGCTTCGC
Organism: Chroicocephalus ridibundus; assembly: GCF_963924245.1. Taxonomy (NCBI): domain Eukaryota; kingdom Metazoa; phylum Chordata; class Aves; order Charadriiformes; family Laridae; genus Chroicocephalus; species Chroicocephalus ridibundus. Next base: position 46,659 of record NW_026961670.1, read on the forward strand.
AGGCTGGCGCAGCGGCGCCATGTGGGCGCCAGTGTCGCAAAGGCTGACGGCCGCCGCAAAGCCCGCAGCCCCACGGGCTGTGGGGCCACGCGAGCGGCTGCCAAAGAGCTTTCCAACGAGGCACGGCTTTCCCTCCTGGCTCTTCGGGCGTGGGAGCTGTGGTCAGAGCCGCGGCCCTACCGGAAAATGCTTCGCAGGCTGGCACAGCGGCGCCATGTGGGCGCCAGTGTCGCAAAGGCTGACGGCCGCCGCAAAGCCCGCAGTCCCACGGGCTGTGGGGCCACGCGAGCGGCTGCCAAAGAGCTTTCCAACGAGGCACGGCTTTCCCTCCTCGCTCTTCGGGCGTGGGAGCTGTGGCCAGAGACGCGGCCCTACCGGAAAATGCTTCGCAGGCTGGCGCAGCGGCGCCACGTGGGTGCCGGTGGCGCCGAGGCTGACGGCCGCCGCAAAGCCCGCAGCCCCATGGTCTGTAGGGCCAAGTGAGCGGCTGCCAAAGAGCTTTCCAACGAGGCACGGCTTTCCCTCCTGGCTCTTCGGGCGTGGGAGCTGTGACCAGAGACGCGGCCCTACCGGAAAATGCTTCGCAGGCTGGCGCGGCGGCGCCAGGTGGGCGCCGGTGGCGACGAGGCTGACGGCCGCCGCAAAGCCCGCAGCCCCACGGGCTGTGGGGCCACGCGAGCGGCTGCCAAAGAGCTTTCCAACGAGGCACGGCTTTCCCTCCTGGCTCTTCGGGCGTGGGAGCTGTGGCCAGAGACGCGGCCCTACCGGAAAATGCTTCGCAGGCTGGCGCAGCGGCGCCACGTGGGCGCCAGTGTCGCAAAGGCTGACGGCCGCCGCAAAGCCCGCAGCCCCACGGGCTGTGGGGCCACGCGAGCGGCTGCCAAAGAGCTTTCCAACGAGGCATGGCTTTCCCTCCTGGCTCTTCGGGCGTGGGAGCTGTTGCCAGAGCCGCGGCCCTACCGGAAAAAGCTTCGCAGGCTGGCGCGGCGGCGCCACATGGGCGCCGGTGGGGCCGAGGCTGACGGCCGCGCAAAGCCCGCAGCCCCATGGGCTGTGGGGCCACGCGAGCGGCTGCCAAAGAGCTTTCCAACGAGGCACGGCTTTCCCTCCTGGCTCTTCGGGCATGGGAGCTGTGACCAGAGCCGCGGCCCTACCGGAAAATGCTTCGCGGGCTGGTGCGGCGGTGCCACGTGGGCGCCGGTGGCGCCGAGGCTGACGGCCGCCGCAAAGCCCGCAGCCCCACGGGATGTGGGGCCACGCGAGCGGCTGCCAAAGAGCTTTCCAACGAGGCACGGCTTTCCCTCCTGGCTCTTCGGGCGTGGGAGCTGTGGTCAGAGCCGCGGCCCTACCGGAAAATGCTTCGCAGGCTGGCGCAGCGGCGCCACGTGGGCGCCAGTGTCGCAAAGGCTGACGGCTGCCGCAAAGCCCGCAGCCCCACGGGCTGTGGGGCCACGCGAGCGGCTGCCAAAGAGCTTTCCAATGAGGCACGGCTTTCCCTCCTGGCTCTTCGGGCGTGGGAGCTGTGGTCAGAGACGCGGCCCTACCGGAAAATGCTTCGCAGGCTGGCGCAGCGGCGCCATGTGGGCGCCAGTGTCGCAAAGGCTGACGGCAGCCGCAAAGCCCGCAGCCCCACGGGCTGTGGGGCCACGCGAGCGGCTGCCAAAGAGCTTTCCAACGAGGCACGGCTTTCCCTCCTGGCTCTTCGGGCGTGGGAGCTGTGGTCAGAGCCGCGGCCCTACCGGAAAATGCTTCGCAGGCTGGCGCAGCGGCGCCATGTGGGCGCCAGTGTCGCAAAGGCTGACGGCCGCCGCAAAGCCCGCAGCCCCACGGGCTGTGGGGCCACGCGAGCGGCTGCCAAAGAGCTTTCCAACGAGGCACGGCTTTCCCTCCTGGCTCTTCGGGCGTGGGAGCTGTGGCCAGAGCCGCGGCCCTACCGGAAAATGCTTCGCAGGCTGGCGCGGCGGCGCCACATGGGCACCGGTGGGGCCGAGGCTGACGGCCGCGCAAAGCCCGCAGCCCCATGGGCTGTGGGGCCACGCGAGCGGCTGCCAAAGAGCTTTCCAACGAGGCACGGCTTTCCCTCCTGGCTCTTCGGGCATGGGAGCTGTGACCAGAGCCGCGGCCCTACCGGAAAATGCTTCGCAGGCTGGCGCGGCGGTGCCACGTGGGCGCCGGTGGCGCCGAGGCTGACGGCCGCCGCAAAGCCCGCAGCCCCACGGGCTGTGGGGCCACGCGAGCGGCTGCCAAAGAGCTTTCCAACGAGGCACGGCTTTCCCTCCTGGCTCTTCGGGCGTGGGAGCTGTGGTCAGAGCCGCGGCCCTACCGGAAAATGCTTCGCAGGCTGGCGCAGCGGCGCCACGTGGGCGCCAGTGTCGCAAAGGCTGACGGCTGCCGCAAAGCCCGCAGCCCCACGGGCTGTGGGGCCACGCGAGCGGCTGCCAAAGAGCTTTCCAATGAGGCACGGCTTTCCCTCCTGGCTCTTCGGGCGTGGGAGCTGTGGTCGGAGACGCGGCCCTACCGGAAAATGCTTCGCAGGCTGGCGCAGCGGCGCCATGTGGGCGCCAGTGTCGCAAAGGCTGACGGCAGCCGCAAAGCCCGCAGCCCCACGGGCTGTGGGGCCACGCGAGCGGCTGCCAAAGAGCTTTCCAACGAGGCACGGCTTTCCCTCCTGGCTCTTCGGGCGTGGGAGCTGTGGTCAGAGCCGCGGCCCTACCGGAAAATGCTTCGCAGGCTGGCGCAGCGGCGCCATGTGGGCGCCAGTGTCGCAAAGGCTGACGGCCGCCGCAAAGCCCGCAGTCCCACGGGCTGTGGGGCCACGCGAGCGGCTGCCAAAGAGCTTTCCAACGAGGCACGGCTTTCCCTCCTGGCTCTTCGGGCGTGGGAGCTGTGGCCAGAGCCGCGGCCCTACCGGAAAATGCTTCGCAGGCTGGCGCAGCCGCGCCACGTGGGCGCCGGTGGCGCCGAGGCTGACGGCCGCCGCAAAGCCCGCAGCCCCATGGTCTGTAGGGCCAAGTGAGCGGCTGCCAAAGAGCTTTCCAACGAGGCACGGCTTTCCCTCCTGGCTCTTCGGGCGTGGGAGCTGTGGCCAGAGCCGCGGCCCTACCCGAAAATGCTTCGTAGACTGGCGCGGCAGCGCCAGGTGGGCGCCGGTGGCGCCGAGGCTGACGGCCGCCGCAAAGCCCGCAGCCCCATGGGCTGTGGGGCCACGCGAGCGGCTGCCAAAGAGCTTTCCAACGAGGCACGGCTTTCCCTCCTGGCTCTTCGGGCGTGGGAGCTGTCGCCAGAGACGCGGCCCTACCGGAAAATGCTTCGCAGGCTGGCGCAGCGGCGCCACGTGGGCGCCAGTGTCGCAAAGGCTGACGGCCGCCGCAAAGCCCGCAGCCCCACGGGCTGTGGGGCCACGCGAGCGGCTGCCAAAGAGCTTTCCAACGAGGCACGGCTTTCCCTCCTGGCTCTTCGGGCGTGGGAGCTGTGGTCAGAGACGCGGCCCTACCGGAAAATGCTTCGCAGGCTGGCGCGGCGGAGCCACGTGGGCGCCGGTGGCGCTGAGGCTGACGGCCGCCGCAAAGCCCGCAGCCCCACGGGCTGTGGGGCCACGCGAGCGGCTGCCAAAGAGCTTTCCAACGAGGCACGGCTTTCCCTCCTGGCTCTTCGGGCGTGGGAGCTGTGGCCAGAGCCGCGGCCCTACCGGAAAATGCTTCGCAGGCTGACACAGCGGAGCAAGGTGGGCGCCTGTGGCGCCGAGGCTGACAGCCCCCGCAAAGCCCGCAGCCCCACAGGATGTGGGGCCACGCGAGCGGCTGCCAAAGAGCTTTCCAACGAGGCACGGCTTTCCCTCCTGGCTCTTCGGGCGTGGGAGCTGTGGCCAGAGCCGCGGCCCTACCGGAAAATGCTTTGCAGGCTGGCGTGGCGGAGCCACGTGGGCGCCGGTGGCGCCGAGGCTGACGGCCGCCGCAAAGCCCGCAGCCCCACGAGCTGTGGGGCCACGCGAGCGGCTGCCAAAGAGCTTTCCAACGAGGCACGGCTTTCCCTCCTGGCTCTTCGGGCGTGGGAGCTGTGGCCAGAGCCGCGGCCCTACCCGGAAATGCTTCGCAGGCTGATGCAGCGGAGCAAGGTGGGCGCCGGTGGCGCCGAGGCTGACGGCCGCCGCAAAGCCCGTAGCCCCATGGTCTGTGGGGCCACGCGAGCGGCTGCCAAAGAGCTTTCCAACGAGGCATGGCTTTCCCTCCTGGCTCTTCGGGCGTGGGAGCTGTGGCCAGAGCCGCGGCCCTACCGGAAAATGCTTCGCAGGCTGACACGGTGGAGCCACGTGGGCGACGGTGGCGCTGAGGCTGACGGCCGCCGCAAAGCCCGCAGCCCCACGGGCTGTGGGGCCACGCGAGCGGCTGCCAAAGAGCTTTCCAACGAGGCACGGCTTTCCCTCCTGGCTCTTCGGGCGTGGGAGCTGTGGCCAGAGCCGCGGCCCTACCGGAAAATGCTTCGCAGGCTGGCGCGGCGGCGCCACGTGGGCGCCGGTGGCGCCGAGGCTGACGGCCGCCGCAAAGCCCGCAGCCCCATGGTCTGTGGGGCCAAGCGAGCGGCTGCCAAAGAGCTTTCCAACGAGGCACGGCTTTCCCTCCTGGCTCTTCGGGCGTGGGAGCTGTGGCCAGAGCCGCGGCCCTACCCGAAAATGCTTCACAGCCTGGCGCGGCGGCACCACGTGGGCGCCAGTGTCGCAAAGGCTGACGGCCGCAGCAAAGCCCGCAGCCCCACGGGCTGTGGGGCCACGCGAGCGGCTGCCAAAGAGCTTTCCAACGAGGCACGGCTTTCCCTCCTGGCTCTTCGGGCGTGGGAGCTGTGACCAGAGACGCGGCCCTACCGGAAAATGCTTCGCAGGCTGGCGCAGCGGCGCCATGTGGGCGCCAGTGTCGCAAAGGCTGACGGCCGCCGCAAAGCCCGCAGCCCCACGGGCTGTGGGGCCACGCGAGCGGCTGCCAAAGAGCTTTCCAACGAGGCACGGCTTTCCCTCCTGGCTCTTCGGGCGTGGGAGCTGTGGCCAGAGCCGCGGCCCTACCGGAAAATGCTTCGCAGGCTGGCGCGGCGGCGCCAGGTGGGCGCCGGTGGCGCCGAGGCTGACGGCCGCCGCAAAGCCCGCAGCCCCATGGTCTGTAGGGCCAAGCGAGCGGCTGCCAAAGAGCTTTCCAACGAGGCACGGCTTTCCCTCCTGGCTCTTCGGGCGTGGGAGCTGTGGCCAGAGCCGCGGCCCTACCCGAAAATGCTTCGCAGGCTGGCGCAGCGGCGCCACGTGGGCGCCAGTGTCGCAAAGGCTGACGGCCGCCGCAAAGCCCGCAGCCCCACGGGCTGTGGGGCCACGCGAGCGGCTGCCAAAGAGCTTTCCAAAGAGGCACGGCTTTCCCTCCTGGCTCTTCGGGCGTGGGAGCTGTGGCCAGATCCGCGGCCCTACCCAAAAAATGCTTCGCAGGCTGGTGCAGCCGCGCCACGTGGGCGCCGGTGGCGCCGAGGCTGACGGCCGCCGCAAAGCCCGCAGCCCCATGGTCTGTAGGGCCAAGTGAGCGGCTGCCAAAGAGCTTTCCAACGAGGCAAGGCTTTCCCTCCTGGCTCTTTGGGCGTGGGAGCTGTGGCCAGAGCCGCGGCCCTACCCGAAAATGCTTCGCAGGCTGGCGCAGCGGCGCCACGTGGGCGCCAGTGTCGCAAAGGCTGACGGCCGCCGCAAAGCCCGCAGCCCCACGGGCTGTGGGGCCACGCGAGCGGCTGCCAAAGAGCTTTCCAAAGAGGCACGGCTTTCCCTCCTGGCTCTTCGGGCGTGGGAGCTGTGACCAGAGACGCGGCCCTACCGGAAAATGCTTCGCAGGCTGGCGCAGCGGCGCCATGTGGGCGCCAGTGTCGCAAAGGCTGACGGCCGCCGCAAAGCCCGCAGCCCCATGGGCTGTGGGGCCACGCGAGCGGCTGCCAAAGAGCTTTCCAACGAGGTACGGCTTTCCCTCCTGGCTCTTCGGGCGTGGGAGCTGTGGCCAGAGCCGCGGCCCTACCGGAAAATGCTTCGCAGGCTGGCACGGCGGCGCCACGTGGGCGCCGGTGGAGCCGAGGCTGACGGCCGCCGCAAAGCCCGCAGCCCCACGGGCTGTGGGGCCACGCGAGCGGCTGCCAAAGAGCTTTCCAACGAGGCACGGCTTTCCCTCCTGGCTCTTCGGGCGTGGGAGCTGTGGCCAGAGAGAAGGCCCTACCGCAAAATGCTTCGCAGGCTGGCGCGGCGGCGCCACGTGGGCGCCGGTGTCGCCGAGGCTGACGGCCGCCGCAAAGCCCGCAGCCCCACGGGCTGTGGGGCCACGCGAGCGGCTGCCAAAGAGCTTTCCAATGAGGCACGGCTTTCCCTCCTGGCTCTTCGGGCGTGGGAGCTGTGGTCAGAGCCGCGGCCCTACCGGAAAATGCTTCGCAGGCTGGCGCAGCGGCGCCATGTGGGCGCCAGTGTCGCAAAGGCTGACGGCCGCCGCAAAGCCCGCAGCCCCATGGGCTGTGGGGCCACGCGAGCGGCTGCCAAAGAGCTTTCCAACGAGGCACGGCTTTCTCTCCTGGCTCTTCGGGCGTGGGAGCTGTGGCCAGAGCCGCGGCCCTACCGGAAAATACTTCGCAGGCTGGCGCGGCGGAGCCACGTGGGCGCCGGTGGCGCCGAGGCTGACGGCCGCCGCAAAGCCCGCAGCCCCATGGTCTGTAGGGCCAAGCGAGCGGCTGCCAAAGAGCTTTCCAACGAGGCACGGCTTTCCCTCCTGGCTCTTCGGGCGTGGGAGCTGTGGCCAGAGCCGCGGCCCTACCCGAAAATGCTTCGCAGGCTGGCGCAGCGGCGCCACGTGGGCGCCAGTGTCGCAAAGGCTGACGGCCGCCGCAAAGCCCGCAGCCCCACGGGCTGTGGGGCCACGCGAGCGGATGCCAAAGAGGTTTCCAACGAGGCACGGCTTTCCCTCCTGGCTCTTCGGGCGTGGGAGCTGTGGTCAGAGCCGCGGCCCTACCGGAAAATGCTTCGCAGGCTGGCGCAGCGGCGCCACGTGGGCGCCAGTGTCGCAAAGGCTGACGGCCGCCGCAAAGCCCGCAGCCCCACGGGCTGTGGGGCCACGCGAGCGGCTGCCAAAGAGCTTTCCAACGAGGCACGGCTTTCCCTCCTGGCTCTTCGGGCGTGGGAGCTGTGGCCAGAGCAGCGGCCCTACCGGAAAATGCTTCACAGGCTGGCGCGGCGGCGCCAGGTGGGCGCCGGTGGCGCCGAGGCTGACGGCCGCCGCAAAGCCCGCAGCCCCACGGGCTGTGGGGCCACGCGAGCGGCTGCCAAAGAGCTTTCCAACGAGGCACGGCTTTCCCTCCTGGCTCTTCGGGCGTGGGAGCTGTGGCCAGAGCCGCGGCCCTACCCGAAAATACTTCGCAGGCTGGCGCAGTGGCGCCACGTGGGCGCCAGTGTCACAAAGGCTGACGGCCGCCGCAAAGCCCGCAGCCCCACGGGCTGAGGGGCCACGCGAGCGGCTGCCAAAGAGCTTTCCAACGAGGCACGGCTTTCCCTCCTGGCTCTTTGGGCGTGGGAGCTGTGGCCAGAGCCGCGGCCCTACCGGAAAATGCTTCGCAGGCTGGCGCGGCGGCGCCACGTGGGCGCCGGTGGCGCCGAGGCTGACGGCCGCCGCAAAGCCCGCAGCCCCATGGTCTGTAGGGCCAAGTGAGCGGCTGCCAAAGAGCTTTCCAACGAGGCACGGCTTTCCCTCCTGGCTCTTTGGGCGTGGGAGCTGTGGCCAGAGCCGCGGCCCTACCGGAAAATGCTTCGCAGGCTGACACAGCGGAGCAAGGTGGGCGCCGGTGGCGCCGAGGCTGACGGCCGCCGCAAAGCCCGTAGCCCCATGGTCTGTGGGGCCACGCGAGCGGCTGCCAAAGAGCTTTCCAACGAGGCATGGCTTTCCCTCCTGGCTCTTCGGGCGTGGGAGCTGTGGCCAGAGCCGCGGCCCTACCGGAAAATGCTTCGCAGGCTGGCGCGGCGGTGCCACGTGGGCGCCGGTGGCGCCGAGGCTGACGGCCGCCGCAAAGCCCGCAGCTCTACGGGCTGTAGGGCCACTCGAGCGGCTGCCAAAGAGCTTTCCAACGAGGCACGGCTTTCCCTCCTGGCTCTTCGGGCGTGGGAGCTGTGGCCAGAGACGCGGCCCTACCGGAAAATGCTTCGCAGGCTGGCGCAGCGGCGCCAGGTGGGCGCCAGTGTCGCAAAGGCTGACGGCCGCCGCAAAGCCCGCAGCCCCACGGGCTGTGGGGCCACGCGAGCGGCTGCCAAAGAGCTTTCCAACGAGGCACGGCTTTCCCTCCTGGCTCTTCGGGCGTGGGAGCTGTGGTCAGAGACGCGGCCCTACCGGAAAATGCTTCGCAGGCTGGCGCAGCGGCGCCATGTGGGCGCCAGTGTCGCAAAGGCTGACGGCCGCCGCAAAGCCCGCAGCCCCACGGGCTGTGGGGCCACGCGAGCGGCTGCCAAAGAGCTTTCCAACGAGGCACGGCTTTCCCTCCTGGCTCTTCGGGCGTGGGAGCTGTGGCCAGAGCCGCGGCCCTACCGGAAAATGCTTCGCAGGCTGGCGCGGCGGCGCCACGTGGGCGCCGGTGGCGCCGAGGCTGACGGCCGCCGCAAAGCCCGCAGCCCCTCGGGCTGTAGGGCCAAGCGAGCGGCTGCCAAAGAGCTTTCCAACGAGGCACGGCTTTCCCTCCTGGCTCTTTGGGCGTGGGAGCTGTGGCCAGAGCCGCGGCCCTACCCGAAAATGCTTCGCAGGCTGGCGCGGCGGCGCCAGGTGGGCGCCGGTGGCGCCGAGGCTGACGGCCGCCACAAAGCCCGCAGCCCACGGGCTGTGGGGCCACGCGAGCGGCTGCCAAAGAGCTTTCCAACGAGGCACGGCTTTCCCTCCTGGCTCTTCGGGCGTGGGAGCTGTGGCCAGAGACGCGGCCCTACCGGAAAATGCTTCGCAGGCTGGCACGGCGGCGCCACGTGGGCGCCGGTGGCGCCGAGGCTGACGGCCGCCGCAAAGCCCGCAGCCCCTCGGGCTGTAGGGCCAAGCGAGCGGCTGCCAAAGAGCTTTCCAACGAGGCACGGCTTTCCCTCCTGGCTCTTCGGGCGTGGGAGCTGTGGCCAGAGCCGCGGCCCTACCCGAAAATGCTTCGCAGGCTGGCGCAGCGGCGCCACGTGGGCGCCAGTGTCGCAAAGGCTGACGGCCGCCGTAAAGCCCGCAGCCCCACAGGCTGTGGGGCCACGCGAGCGGCTGCCAAAGAGCTTTCCAACGAGGCACGGCTTTCCCTCCTGGCTCTTCGGGCGTGGGAGCTGTGGTCAGAGACGCGGCCCTACCGGAAAATGCTTCGCAGGCTGGCGCAGCGGCGCCATGTGGGCGCCAGTGTCGCAAAGGCTGACGGCCGCCGCAAAGCCCGCAGCCCCACGAGCTGTGGGGCCACGCGAGCGGCTGCCAAAGAGCTTTCCAACGAGGCACGGCTTTCCCTCCTGGCTCTTCGGGCGTGGGAGCTGTGGCCAGAGCCGCGGCCCTACCGGAAAATGCTTCGCAGGCTGACGCAGCGGAGCAAGGTGGGCACCGGTGGCGCCGAGGCTGACGGCCGCCGCAAAGCCCGTAGCCCCATGGTCTGTGGGGCCAAGCGAGCGGCTGCCAAAGAGCTTTCCAACGAGGCACGGCTTTCCCTCCTGGCTCTTCGGGCGTGGGAGCTGTGGCCAGAGCCGCGGCCCTACCGGAAAATGCTTCGCAGGCTGGCGCGGCGGCGTCAGGTGGGTGCCGGTGGCGCCGAGGCTGACGGCCGCCGCAAAGCCCGCAGCCCCACGAGCTGTGGGGCCACGCGAGCGGCTGCCAAAGAGCTTTCCAACGAGGCACGGCTTTCCCTCCTTGGTCTTCGGGCGTGGGAGCTGTGGCCAGAGCCGCGGCCCTACCGGAAAATGCTTCGCAGGCTGTCGCGGCGCCGCCAGGTGGGCGCCGGTGGCGCCGAGGCTGACGGCTGCCGCAAAGCCCGCAGCCCCACGAGCTGTGAGGCCACGCGAGCGGCTGCCAAAGAGCTTTCCAACGAGGCACGGCTTTCCCTCCTGGCTCTTCGGGCGTGGGAGCTGTGGTCAGAGCCGCGGCCCTACCGGAAAATGCTTCGCAGGCTGGCGCAGCGGCGCCATGTGGGCGCCAGTGTCGCACAGGCTGACGGCCGCCGCAAAGCCCGCAGCCCCACGGGCTGTGGGGCCACGCGAGCGGCTGCCAAAGAGCTTTCCAACGAGGCACGGCTTTCCCTCCTGGCTCTTCGGGCGTGGGAGCTGTGGTCAGAGCCGCGGCCCTACCGGAAAATGCTTCGCAGGCTGGCGCAGCGGCGCCATGTGGGCGCCAGTTTCGCAAAGGCTGACGGCCGCCGCAAAGCCCGCAGCCCCACGGGCTGAGGGGCCACGCGAGCGGCTGCCAAAGAGCTTTCCAACGAGGCACGGCTTTCCCTCCTGGCTCTTCGGGCGTGGGAGCTGTGGCCAGAGCCGCGGCCCTACCGGAAAATGCTTCGCAGGCTGGCGCGGCGGCGCCACGTGGGCGCCAGTGTCGCAAAGGCTGACGGCCGCCGCAAAGCCCGCAGCCCCACGGGCTGTGGGGCCACGCGAGCGGCTGCCAAAGAGCTTTCCAACGAGGCACGGCTTTCCCTCCTGGCTCTTCGGGCGTGGGAGCTGTGGCCAGAGCCACGGCCCTACCGGAAAATGCTTCGCAGGCTGGCGCGGCGGCGCCAGGTGGGCGCCGGTGGCGCCGAGGCTGACGGCCGCCGCAAAGCCCGCAGCCCCTCGGGCTGTAGGGCCAAGCGAGCGGCTGCCAAAGAGCTTTCCAACGAGGCACGGCTTTCCCTCCTGGCTCTTCGGGCGTGGGAGCTGTGGCCAGAGCCGCGGCCCTACCGGAAAATGCTTCGCAGGCTGGCGCAGCGGCGCCATGTGGGCGCCAGTGTCGCAAAGGCTGACGGCCGCCGCAAAGCCCGCAGCCCCACGAGCTGTGGGGCCACGCGAGCGGCTGCCAAAGAGCTTTCCAACGAGGCACGGCTTTCCCTCCTGGCTCTTCGGGCGTGGGAGCTGTGGCCAGAGCCGCGGCCCTACCGGAAAATGCTTCGCAGGCTGACGCAGCGGAGCAAGGTGGGCACCGGTGGCGCCGAGGCTGACGGCCGCCGCAAAGCCCGTAGCCCCATGGTCTGTGGGGCCAAGCGAGCGGCTGCCAAAGAGCTTTCCAACGAGGCACGGCTTTCCCTCCTGGCTCTTCGGGCGTGGGAGCTGTGGCCAGAGCCGCGGCCCTACCGGAAAATGCTTCGCAGGCTGGCGCGGCGGCGTCAGGTGGGTGCCGGTGGCGCCGAGGCTGACGGCCGCCGCAAAGCCCGCAGCCCCACGAGCTGTGGGGCCACGCGAGCGGCTGCCAAAGAGCTTTCCAACGAGGCACGGCTTTCCCTCCTTGGTCTTCGGGCGTGGGAGCTGTGGCCAGAGCCGCGGCCCTACCGGAAAATGCTTCGCAGGCTGTCGCGGCGCCGCCAGGTGGGCGCCGGTGGCGCCGAGGCTGACGGCTGCCGCAAAGCCCGCAGCCCCACGAGCTGTGAGGCCACGCGAGCGGCTGCCAAAGAGCTTTCCAACGAGGCACGGCTTTCCCTCCTGGCTCTTCGGGCGTGGGAGCTGTGGTCAGAGCCGCGGCCCTACCGGAAAATGCTTCGCAGGCTGGCGCAGCGGCGCCATGTGGGCGCCAGTGTCGCACAGGCTGACGGCCGCCGCAAAGCCCGCAGCCCCACGGGCTGTGGGGCCACGCGAGCGGCTGCCAAAGAGCTTTCCAACGAGGCACGGCTTTCCCTCCTGGCTCTTCGGGCGTGGGAGCTGTGGTCAGAGCCGCGGCCCTACCGGAAAATGCTTCGCAGGCTGGCGCAGCGGCGCCATGTGGGCGCCAGTTTCGCAAAGGCTGACGGCCGCCGCAAAGCCCGCAGCCCCACGGGCTGAGGGGCCACGCGAGCGGCTGCCAAAGAGCTTTCCAACGAGGCACGGCTTTCCCTCCTGGCTCTTCGGGCGTGGGAGCTGTGGCCAGAGCCGCGGCCCTACCGGAAAATGCTTCGCAGGCTGGCGCGGCGGCGCCACGTGGGCGCCAGTGTCGCAAAGGCTGACGGCCGCCGCAAAGCCCGCAGCCCCACGGGCTGTGGGGCCACGCGAGCGGCTGCCAAAGAGCTTTCCAACGAGGCACGGCTTTCCCTCCTGGCTCTTCGGGCGTGGGAGCTGTGGCCAGAGCCACGGCCCTACCGGAAAATGCTTCGCAGGCTGGCGCGGCGGCGCCAGGTGGGCGCCGGTGGCGCCGAGGCTGACGGCCGCCGCAAAGCCCGCAGCCCCTCGGGCTGTAGGGCCAAGCGAGCGGCTGCCAAAGAGCTTTCCAACGAGGCACGGCTTTCCCTCCTGGCTCTTCGGGCGTGGGAGCTGTGGCCAGAGCCGCGGCCCTACCCGAAAATGCTTCGCAGGCTGGCGCGGCGGCGCCAGGTGGGCGCCGGTGGCGCCGAGGCTGACGGCCGCCGCAAAGCCCGCAGCCCCACGGGCTGTGGGGCCACGCGAGCGGCTGCCAAAGAGCTTTCCAACGAGGCACGGCTTTCCCTCCTGGCTCTTCGGGCGTGGGAGCTGTGGTCAGAGCCGCGGCCCTACCGGAAAATGCTTCGCAGGCTGGCGCAGCGGCGCCATGTGGGCGCCAGTGTCGCAAAGGCTGACGGCCGCCGCAAAGCCCGCAGCCCCACGGGCTGTGGGGCCACGCGAGCGGCTGCCAAAGAGCTTTCCAACGAGGCACGGCTTTCCCTCCTGGCTCTTCGGGCGTGGGAGCTGTGGTCAGAGCCGCGGCCCTACCCGAAAATGCTTCGCAGGCTGGCGCAGCGGCGCCATGTGGGCGCCAGTGTCGCAAAGGCTGATGGCCGCCGCAAAGCCCGCAGCCCCACGGGCTGTGGGGCCACGCGAGCGGCTGCCAAAGAGCTTTCCAACGAGGCACGGCTTTCCCTCCTGGCTCTTTGGGCGTGGGAGCTGTGGCCAGAGCCGCGGCCCTACCGGAAAATGCTTCGCAGGCTGGCGCGGCGGCGCCACGTGGGCGCCGGTGGCGCCGAGGCTGACGGCCGCCGCAAAGCCCGCAGCCCCATGGTCTGTAGGGCCAAGTGAGCGGCTGCCAAAGAGCTTTCCAACGAGGCACGGCTTTCCCTCCTGGCTCTTCGGGCGTGGGAGCTGTGGCCAGAGCCGCGGCCCTACCCGAAAATGCTTAGCAGGCTGGCGCGGCGGCGCCACGTGGGCGCCGGTGGCGCCGAGGCTGACGGCCGCCGCAAAGCCCGCAGCCCCACGGGCTGTGGGGCCACGCGAGCGGCTGCCAAAGAGCTTTCCAACGAGGCACGGCTTTCCCTCCTGGCTCTTCGGGCGTGGGAGCTGTGGCCAGAGCCGCGGCCCTACCAGAAAATGCTTCACAGGCTGGCGCGGCGGCGCCAGGTGGGCGCCGGTGGCGCCGAGGCTGACGGCCGCCGCAAAGCCCGCAGCCCCACGAGCTGTGGGGCCACGCGAGCGGCTGCCAAAGAGCTTTCCAACGAGGCACGGCTTTCCCTCCTGGCTCTTCGGGCGTGGGAGCTGTGGCCAGAGCCGCGGCCCTACCGGAAAATGCTTCGCAGGCTGGTGCGGCGGAGCAAGGTGGGCACCGGTTGCGCCGAGGCTGACAGCCGCCGCAAAGCCCGTAGCCCCATGGTCTGTGGGGCCACGCGAGCGGCTGCCAAAGAGCTTTCCAACGAGGCATGGCTTTCCCTCCTGGCTCTTCGGGCGTGGGAGCTGTGGCCAGAGCCGCGGCCCTACCGGAAAATGCTTCGCAGGCTGGCGCGGCGGCGTCAGGTGGGTGCCGGTGGCGCCGAGGCTGACGGCCGCCGCAAAGCCCGCAGCCCCACGAGCTGTGGGGCCACGCGAGCGGCTGCCAAAGAGCTTTCCAACGAGGCACGGCTTTCCCTCCTGGCTCTTCGGGCGTGGGAGCTGTGGCCAGAGCCGCGGCCCTACCGGAAAATGCTTCGCAGGCTGGCGCGGCGGTGACACGTGGGAGCCGGTGGCGCCGAGGCTGACGGCCTCCGCAAAGCCCGCAGCCCCACGGGCTGTGGGGCCACGCGAGCGTCTGCCAAAGAGTTTTCCAACGAGGCACGGCTTTCCCTCCTGGCTCTGTGGCCATAGGAGCTGTGGCCAGAGCCGCGGCCCTACCGGAAAATGCTTCGCAGGCTGGTGCGGCGGCGCCAGGTGGGCGGTGGTGGCTCCGAGGCTGACAGCCCCCGCAAAGCCCGCAGCCCCACGAGCTGTGGGGCCACGCGAGCGGCTGCCAAAGAGCTTTCCAATGAGGCACGGCTTTCCCTCCTTGGTCTTCGGGCGTGGGAGCTGTGGCCAGAGCCGCGGCCCTACCGGAAAATGCTTCGCAGGCTGGCGCGGCGACGCAAAATGGGCGCCTGTGGCGCCGAGGCTGACGGCCGCCGCAAAGCCCGCAGCCCCACGGGCTGTGGGGCCACGCGAGCGGCTGCCAAAGAGCTTTCCAATGAGGCACGGCTTTCCCTCCTGGCTCTTTGGGCGTGGGAGTTGTCGCCAGAGCCGCGGCCCTACCGTAAAATGCTTCGCAGGCTGGCGCGGCGGCGCCAAGTGGGTGCCGGTGTGGCCGAGGCTGACAGCCGCCGCAAAGCCCACAGCCCCACGGGCTGTGGGGCCACGCGAGCGGCTGCCAAAGAGCTTTCCAACGAGGCACGGCTTTCCCTCCTGGCTCTTCGGGCGTGGGAGCTATGGCCAGAGCCGCGGCCCTACCGGAAAATGCTTCGCAGGCTGGAGCGGCGGCGCCGCATGGGCACCGGTGGCGCCGAGGCTGACGGCCGCCGCAAAGCCCGCAGCCCCACGGGCTGTGGGGCCACGCGAGCGGCTGCCAAAGAGCTTTCCAACGAGGCACGGCTTTCCCTCCTGGCTCTTCGGGCGTGGGAGCTGTGGCCAGAGCCGCGGCCCTACCGGAAAATGCTTCGCAGGCTGGCGCGGCGGCGCCAAGTGGGCGCCGGTGGCGCCGAGGCTGACAGCCGCCGCAAAGCCCGCAGCCCCACGAGCTGTGGGGCCACGCGAGCGGCTGCCAAAGACCTTTCCAACGAGGCACGGCTTTCCCTCCTGGCTCTTCGGGCGTGGGAGCTGTGGCCAGAGCCGCGGCCCTACCGGAAAATGCTTCGCAGGCTGGCGCGGCGGCGCCACATGGACGCCGCTGGCGCCGAGGCTGACGGCCGCCGCAAAGCCCGCAGCCCCATGGGCTGTGGGGCCACGCGAGCGGCTGCCAAAGAGCTTTCCAACGAGGCATGGATTTCCCTCCTGGCTCTTCGGGCATGGGAGCTGTGACCAGAGACGCGGCCCTACCGGAAAATGCTTCGCAGGCTGGCACGGCGGTGCCACGTGGGCGCCGGTGGCGCCGAGGCTGACGGCCGCCGCAAAGCCCGCAGCCCCACGGGCTGTGGGGCCACGCGAGCGGCTGCCAAAGAGCTTTCCAACGAGGCAGGGCTTTCCCTCCTGGCTCTTCGGGCGTGGGAGCTGTGGCCAGAGCCGCGGCCCTACAGGAAAATGCTTCGCAGGCTGGCGCGGCGGAGAAACGTGGGTGCCGGTGGCGCCGAGGCTGACGGCCCCCGCAAATCCCGCAGCCCCACAGGCTGTGGGGCCACGCGAGCGGCTGCCAAAGAGCTTTCCAACGAGGCATGGCTTTCCCTCCTGGCTCTTCGGGCGTGGGAGCTGTGGCCAGAGCCGCGGCCCTACCCGAAAATGCTTCGCAGGCTGGCGTAGCCGCGCCATGTGGGCGCCAGTGTCGCAAAGGCTGACGGCCGCCGCAAAGCCCGCAGCCCCTCGGGCTGTGGGGCCACGCGAGCGGCTGCCAAAGAGCTTTCCAACGAGGCCCGGCTTTCCCTCCTGGCTCTTCGGGCGTGGGAGCTGTGGTCAGAGCCGCGGCCCTACCGGAAAATGCTTCGCAGGCTGGCGCAGCGGCGCCACGTGGGCGCCAGTGTCGCAAAGGCTGACGGCCGCCGCAAAGCCCGCAGCCCCACGGGGTGTGGGGCCACGCGAGCGGCTTCCAAAGAGCTTTCCAACGAGGCACGGCTTTCCCTCCTGGCTCTTCGGGCGTGGGAGCTGTGGTCAGAGATGCGGCCCTACCGGAAAATGCTTCGCAGGCTGGCGCAGCCGCGCCATGTGGGCGCCAGTTTCGCAAAGGCTGACGGCCGCCGCAAAGCCCGCAGCCCCTCGGGCTGTGGTGCCACGCGAGCGGCTGCCAAAGAGCTTTCCAACGAGGCACGGCTTTCCCTCCTGGCTCTTCGGGCGTGGGAGCTGTGACCAGAGACGCGGCCCTACCGGAAAATGCTTCGCAGGCTGGCGCGGCGGCGCCAGGTGGGAGCCGGTGGCGCCGAGGCTGACGGCCGCCGCAAAGCCCGCAGCCCCACGGGCTGTGGGGCCACGCGAGCGGCTGCCAAAGAGCTTTCCAACGAGGCAGGGCTTTCCCTCCTGGCTCTTCGGGCGTGGGAGCTGTGGCCAGAGCCGCGGCCCTACAGGAAAATGCTTCGCAGGCTGGCGCGGCGGAGAAACGTGGGTGCCGGTGGCGCCGAGGCTGACGGCCCCCGCAAATCCCGCAGCCCCACAGGCTGTGGGGCCACGCGAGCGGCTGCCAAAGAGCTTTCCAACGAGGCACGGCTTTCCCTCCTGGCTCTTCGGGCGTGGGAGCTGTGGCCAGAGCCGCGGCCCTACCCGAAAATGCTTCGCAGGCTGGCGCAGCGGCGCCACGTAGGCGCCAGTGTCGCAAAGGCTGACGGCCGCCGCAAAGCCCGCAGCCCCACGGGCTGTGGGGCCACGCGAGCGGCTGCCAAAGAGCTTTCCAACGAGGCACGGCTTTCCCTCCTGGCTCTTCGGGCGTGGGAGCTGTCGCCAGAGACGCGGCCCTACCGGAAAATGCTTCGCAGGCTGGCGCAGCGGCGCCACGTGGGCGCCAGTGTCGCAAAGGCTGACGGCCGCCGCAAAGCCCGCAGCCCCACGGGATGTGGGGCCACGCGAGCGGCTGCCAAAGAGCTTTCCAACGAGGCACGGCTTTCCCTCCTGGCTCTTCGGGCGTGGAAGCTGTGGTCAGAGACGCGGCCCTACCGGAAAATGCTTCGCAGGCTGGCGCAGCGGCGCCATGTGGGCGCCAGTGTCGCAAAGGCTGACGGCCGCCGCAAAGCCCGCAGCCCCACGGGCTGTGGGGCCACGCGAGCGGCTGCCAAAGAGCTTTCCAACGAGGCACGGCTTTCCCTCCTGGCTCTTCGGGCGTGGGAGCTGTGGTCAGAGCCGCGGCCCTACCGGAAAATGCTTCGCAGGCTGTCACAGCGGCGCCATGTGGGCGCCAGTGTCGCAAAGGCTGACGGCCGCCGCAAAGCCCGCAGTCCCACGGGCTGTGGGGCCACGCGAGCGGCTGCCAAAGAGCTTTCCAACGAGGCACGGCTTTCCCTCCTGGCTCTTCGGGCATGGGAGCTGTGACCAGAAACGCGGCCCTACCGGAAAATGCTTCGCAGGCTGGCGCAGCGGCGCCACGTGGGCGCCGGTGGCGCCGAGGCTGACGGCCGCCGCAAAGCCCGCAGCCCCATGGTCTGTAGGGCCAAGTGAGCGGCTGCCAAAGAGCTTTCCAACGAGGCACGGCTTTCCCTCCTGGCTCTTCGGGCATGGGAGCTGTGACCAGAGACGCGGCCCTACCGGAAAATGCTTCGCAGGCTGGCGCGGCGGCGCCAGGTGGGCGCCGGTGGCGACGAGGCTGACGGCCGCCGCAAAGCCCGCAGCCCCACGGGCTGTGGGGCCAAGCGAGCGGCTGCCAAAGAGCTTTCCAACGAGGCACGGCTTTCCCTCCTGGCTCTTCGGGCGTGGGAGCTGTGGCCAGAGACGCGGCCCTACCGGAAAATGCTTCGCAGGCTGGCGCAGCGGCGCCACGTGGGCGCCAGTGTCGCAAAGGCTGACGGCCGCCGCAAAGCCCGCAGCCCCACGGGCTGTGGGGCCACGCGAGCGGCTGCCAAAGAGCTTTCCAACGAGGCACGGCTTTCCCTCCTGGCTCTTCGGGCGTGGGAGCTGTGGCCAGAGCCGCGGCCCTACCGGAAAATGCTTCGCAGGCTGGCGCGGCGGCGCCACATGGGCGCCGGTGGGGCCGAGGCTGACGGCCGCGCAAAGCCCGCAGCCCCATGGGCTGTGGGGCCACGCGAGCGGCTGCCAAAGAGCTTTCCAACGAGGCACGGCTTTCCCTCCTGTCTCTTCGGGCATGGGAGCTGTGACCAGAGACGCGGCCCTACCGGAAAATGCTTCGCAGGCTGGCGCGGCGGTGCCACGTGGGCGCCGGTGGCGCCGAGGCTGACGCCGGCGCAAAGCCCGCAGCCCCACGGGCTGTGGGGCCACGCGAGCGGCTGCCAAAGAGCTTTCCAACGAGGCACGGCTTTCCCTCCTGGCTCTTCGGGCGTGGGAGCTGTGGTCAGAGACGCGGCCCTACCGGAAAATGCTTCGCAGGCTGGCGCAGCGGCGCCACGTGGGTGCCAGTGTCGCAAAGGCTGACGGCTGCCGCAAAGCCCGCAGCCCCACGGGCTGTGGGGCCACGCGAGCGGCTGCCAAAGAGCTTTCCAACGAGGCACGGCTTTCCCTCCTGGCTCTTCGGGCGTGGGAGCTGTGGTCAGAGCCGCGGCCCTACCGGAAAATGCTTCGCAGGCTGGCGCAGCGGCGCCATGTGGGCGCCAGTGTCGCAAAGACTGACGGCCGCCGCAAAGCCTGCAGTCGCACGGGCTGTGGGGCCACGCGAGCGGCTGCCAAAGAGCTTTCCAACGAGGCACGGCTTTCCCTCCTGGCTCTTCGGGCGTGGGAGCTGTGGCCAGAGCCGCGGCCCTACCGGAAAATGCTTCGCAGGCTGGCGCAGCCGCGCCACGTGGGCGCCGGTGGCGCCGAGGCTCACGGCCGCCGCAAAGCCCGCAGCCCCATGGTCTGTAGGGCCAAGTGAGCGGCTGCCAAAGAGCTTTCCAACGAGGCACGGCTTTCCCTCCTGGCTCTTCGGGCGTGGGAGCTGTGGCCAGAGCCGCGGCCCTACCCGAAAATGCTTCGCAGGCTGGCGCGGCAGCGCCAGGTGGGCGCCGGTGGCGCCGAGGCTGACGGCCGCCGCAAAGCCCGCAGCCCCATGGGCTGTGGGGCCACGCGAGCGGCTGCCAAAGAGCTTTCCAACGAGGCACGGCTTTCCCTCCTGGCTCTTCGGGCATGGGAGCTGTGACCAGAGACGCGGCCCTACCGGAAAATGCTTCGCAGGCTGGCGCGGTGGCGCCAGGTGGGCGCCGGTGGCGACGAGGCTGACGGCCGCCGCAAAGCCCGCAGCCCCACGGGCTGTGGGGCCACGCGAGCGGCTGCCAAAGAGCTTTCCAACGAGGCACGGCTTTCCCTCCTGGCTCTTCGGGCGTGGGAGCTGTCGCCAGAGACGCGGCCCTACCGGAAAATGCTTCGCAGGCTGGCGCAGCGGCGCCACGTGGGCGCCAGTGTCGCAAAGGCTGACGGCCGCCGCAAAGCCCGCAGCCCCACGGGATGTGGGGCCACGCGAGCGGCTGCCAAAGAGCTTTCCAAAGAGGCACGGCTTTCCCTCCTGGCTCTTCGGGCGTGGGAGCTGTGACCAGAGACGCGGCCCTACCGGAAAATGCTTCGCAGGCTGGCGCAGCGGCGACATGTGGGCGCCAGTGTCGCAAAGGCTGACGGCCGCCGCAAAGCCCGCAGCCCCACGGGCTGTGGGGCCACGCGAGCGGCTGCCAAAGAGCTTTCCAACGAGGTACGGCTTTCCCTCCTGGCTCTTCGGGCGTGGGAGCTGTGGCCAGAGCCGCGGCCCTACCGGAAAATGCTTCGCAGGCTGGCGCGGCGGCGCCACGTGGGCGCCGGTGGCGCCGAGGCTGACGGCCGCCGCAAAGCCCGCAGCCCCATGGTCTGTAGGGCCAGGCGAGCGGCTGCCAAAGAGCTTTCCAACGAGGCACGGCTTTCCCTCCTGGCTCTTCGGGCGTGGGAGTTGTCGCCAGAGCCGTGGCCCTACCGGAAAATGCTTCGCAGGCTGGCGCGGCAACGCCAAGTGGGCGCCGGTGGCGCCGAGGCTGACGGCCGCTGCAATCCCGCAGCCCCATGGGCTGTGGGGCCAAGCGAGCGGCTGCCAAAGAGCTTTCCAACGAGGCACGGCTTTCCCTCCTGGCTCTTCGGGCGTGGGAGCTGTGGCCAGAGCCGCGGCCCTACCGGAAAATGCTTCGCAGGCTGGCGCGGC
This sequence comes from Chroicocephalus ridibundus, assembly GCF_963924245.1. NCBI lineage: Eukaryota > Metazoa > Chordata > Aves > Charadriiformes > Laridae > Chroicocephalus > Chroicocephalus ridibundus. The sequence goes on from NW_026961670.1 coordinate 66,947, forward strand.
AGCGTCACGTGGGCGCCGGTGGCGCCGAGGCTGACGGCCGCCGCAAAGCCCGCAGCCCCACGGGCTGTGGGGCCACGCGAGCGGCTGCCAAAGAGCTTTCCAACGAGGCACGGCTTTCCCTCCTGGCTCTTCGGGCGTGGGAGCTGTGGCCAGAGCCGCGGCCCTACCGGAAAATGCTTCGCAGGCTGGCGCGGTGGCGTCAGGTGGGTGCCGGTGGTGCCGAGGCTGACGGCCGCCGCAAATCCCGCAGCCCCACGAGCTGTGGGGCCACGCGAGCGGCTGCCAAAGAGCTTTCCAACGAGGCACGGCTTTCCCTCCTGGCTCTTCGGGCGTGGGAGCTGTGGCCAGAGCCGCGGCCCTAACGGAAAATGCTTCGCAGGCTGGCGCGGCGGCGCCACATGGGCGCCGGTGGCCCCGAGGCTGACGGCCGCCGCAAAGCCCGCAGCCCCACGAGCTGTGGGGCCACGCGAGCGGCTGCCAAAGAGCTTTCCAACGAGGCACGGCTTTCCCTCCTGGCTCTTCGGGCGTGGGAGCTGTGGCCAGAGCCGCTTCCCTACCGGAAAATGCTTCGCAGGCTGGCACGGCGGCGGCACGTGGGCGCCTGTGGCGCCGAGGCTGACGGCCGCCGCAAAGCCCGCAGCCCCACGGGCTGTGGGGCCACGCGAGCGGCTGCCAAAGAGCTTTCCAACGAGGCACGGCTTTCCCTCCTGGCTCTTCGGGCGTGGGAGCTCTGACCAGAGACGCGGCCCTACCGGAAAATGCTTCGCAGGCTGGCGCGGCGGCGCCAGGTGGGCGCCGGTGGCGCCGAGGCTGACGGCCGCTGCAAAGCCCGCAGCCCCAAGGGCTGTGGGGCCACGCGAGCGGCTGCCAAAGAGCTTTCCAACGAGGCACGGCTTTCCCTCCTGGCTCTTCGGGCGTGGGAGTTGTCGCCAGAGCCGCGGCCCTACCGGAAAATGCTTCGCAGGCTGGCGCGGCAACGCCAAGTGGGCGCCGGTGGCGCCGAGGCTAACGGCCGCCGCAAAGCCCGCAGCCCCATGGGCTGTGGGGCCCCGCGAGAGGCTGACAAAGAGCTTTCCAACGAGGCACGGCTTTCCCTCCTTGGTCTTCGGGCGTGGGAGATGTGGCCAGAGCCGCGGCCCTACCGGAAAATGCTTCGCAGGCTGGTGCAGCGGCGCCACGTCGGCGCCAGTGTCGCAAAGGCTGACGGCCACCGCAAAGCCCGCAGCCCCATGGGCTGTGGGGCCACGCGAGCGGCTGCCAAAGAGCTTTCCAACGAGGCACGGCTTTCCCTCCTGGCTCTTCGGGCGTGGGAGCTGTGGCAAGAGCCGCGGCCCTACAGGAAAATGCTTCGCAGGCTGGCGCGGCGGCGCCAGGTGGACGCCAGTGGCGCCGAGGCTGACGGCCGCCGCAAAGCCCGCAGCCCCACGGGCTGTGGGGTCACGCGAGCGGCTGCCAAAGAGCTTTCCAACGAGGCACGGCTTTCCCTCCTTGGTCTTCGGGCGTGGGAGTTGTCGCCAGAGCCGCGGCCCTACCGGAAAATGCTTCGCAGGCTGGCGCGGCGGTGCCACGTGGGAGCCGGTGGCGCCGCGGCTGACGGCCGCCGCAAAGCCCGCAGCCCCACGGGCTGTGGGGCCACGCAAGCGGCTGCCAAAGAGCTTTCCAACGAGGCACGGCTTTCCCTCCTGGCTCTTCGGGCGTGGGAGCTGTGGCCAGAGCCACGGCCCTACCGGAAAATGCTTCGCAGGCTGGCGCAGCGGCGCCATGTGGGCGCCAGTGTCGCAAAGGCTGATGGCCGCCGCAAAGCCCGCAGCCCCATGGGCTGTGGGGCCACGCGAGCGGCTGCCAAAGACTTTTCCAACGAGGCACGGCTTTCCCTCCTGGCTCTTCGGGCGTGGGAGCTGTGGTCAGAGACGCGGCCCTACCGGAAAATGCTTCGCAGGCTGGCGCGGCGGCGTCAGGTGGGTGCCGGTGGCGCCGAGGCTGACGGTCGCCGCAAAGCCCGCAGCCCCACGGGCTGTGGGGCCACGCGAGCGGCTGCCAAAGAGCTTTCCAACGAGGCACGGCTTTCCCTCCTGGCTCTTCGGGCGTGGGAGCTGTGGCCAGAGCCGCGGCCCTACCGGAAAATGCTTCGCAGGCTGGCGCGGCGGCGCCACATGGGCGCCGGTGGCCCCGAGGCTGACGGCCGCCACAAAGCCCGCAGCCCCACCAGCTGTGGGGCCACGCGAGCGGCTGCCAAAGAGCTTTCCAACGAGGCACGGCTTTCCCTCCTTGGTCTTCGGGCGTGGGAGTTGTCGCCAGAGCCGCGGCCCTACCGGAAAATGCTTCGCAGGCTGGCGTGGCGGCGCCACGTGGGCGCCGGTGTCGCCGAGGCTGACGGCCGCCGCAAAGCCCGCAGCCCCATGGGCTGTGGGGCCACGCGAGCGGCTGCCAAAGAGCTTTCCAACGAGGCACGGCTTTCCCTCCTGGCTCTTCGGGCGTGGGAGCTGTGGCCAGAGCCGCGGCCCTACCGGAAAATGCTTCGCACGCTGGCGTGGTGGCGCCACGTGGGCGCCGGTGGCGCCGAGGCTGACGGCCGCCGCAAACCCCGCAGCCCCACGGGCTGTGGGGCCACGCGAGCGGCTGCCCAAGAGCTTTCCAACGAGGCACGGCTTTCCCTCCTGGCTCTTCGGGCGTGGGAGCTGTGACCAGAGCCGCGGCCCTACCGGAAAATGCTTTGCAGGCTGGCGCGGCGGTGCCACGTGGGAGCCGATGGCGCCGAGGCTGACGGCCGCCGCAAAGCCCGCAGCCCCACGGGCTGTGGGGCCACGCGAGCGGCTGCCAAAGAGCTTTCCAACGACGCACGGCTTTCCCTCCTTGGTCTTCGGGCGTGGGAGCTGTGGCCAGAGCCGCGGCCCTACCGGAAAATGCTTCGCAGGCTGGCGCGGCGGCGCCAGGTGGGCGCCGGTGGCGCCGAGGCTGACGGCCGCCGCAAAGCCCGCAGCCCCACGAGCTGTGGGGCCATGCGAGCGGCTGCCAAAGAGCTTTCCAACGAGGCACGGCTTTCCCTCCTGGCTCTTCGGGCGTGGGAGCTGTGGCCAGAGCCGCGGCCCTACCGGAAAATGCTTCGCAGGCTGGCGCGGCGGCGCCACGTGGGCGCCGGTGGCGCCGAGGCTGACGGCCGCCGCAAAGCCCGCAGCCCCACGAGCTGTGGGGCCACGCGAGCGGCTACCAAAGAGCTTTCCAACGAGGCACGGCTTTCCCTCCTTGCTCTTCGGGCGTGGGAGTTGTCGCCAGAGCCGTGGCCCTACCGGAAAATGCTTCGCAGGCTGGCGCGGCAACGCCAAGTGGGCGCCGGTGGCGCCGAGGCTGACGGCCGCTGCAATCCCGCAGCCCCACGGGCTGTGGGGCCACGCGAGCGGCTGCCAAAGAGCTTTCCAACGACGCACGGCTTTCCCTCCTTGGTCTTCGGGCGTGGGAGCTGTGGCCAGAGCCGCGGCCCTACCAGAAAATGCTTCGCAGGCTGGCGCGGCGGCGCCAGGTGGGCGCCAGTGGCGCCGAGGCTGACGGCCGCCGCAAAGCCCGCAGCCCCACGAGCTGTGGGGCCATGCGAGCGGCTGCCAAAGAGCTTTCCAACGAGGCACGGCTTTCCCTCCTGGCTCTTCAGGCGTGGGAGCTGTGGCCAGAGCCGCGGCCCTACCGGAAAATGCTTCGCAGGCTGGCGCGGCGGCGCCACGTGGGCGCCGGTGGCGCCGAGGCTGACGGCCGCCGCAAAGCCCGCAGCCCCACGAGCTGTGGGGCCACGCGAGCGGCTGCCAAAGAGCTTTCCAACGAGGCACGGCTTTCCCTCCTGGCTCTTCGGGCATGGGAGTTGTCGCCAGAGCCGTGGCCCTACCGGAAAATGCTTCGCAGGCTGGCGCGGCAACGCCAAGTGGGCGCCGGTGGCGCCGAGGCTGACGGCCGCTGCAATCCCGCAGCCCCATGGGCTGTGGGGCCACGCGAGCAGCGGCCAAAGAGCTTTCCAACGAGGCACGGCTTTCCCTCCTGGCTCTTCGGGCGTGGGAGCTGTGGCCAGAGCCGCGGCCCTACCGGAAAATGCTTCGCAAGCTGGCGCGGCAGCGCCAGGTGGGCGCCGGTGTCGCCGAGGCTGACGGCCGCCGCAAAGCCCGCAGCCCCACGGGCTGTGGGGCCACGCGAGCGGCTGCCAAAGAGCTTTCCAACGAGGCACGGCTTTCCCTCCTGGCTCTTCGGGCGTGGGAGCTGTGGCCAGAGCCGCGGCCCTACCGGAAAATGCTTCGCAGGCTGGCGCGGCGGCGTCAGGTTGGTGCCGGTGGCGCCGAGGCTGACGGCCGCCGCAAAGCCCGCAGCCCCACGAGCTGTGGGGCCACGCGAGCGGCTGCCAAAGAGCTTTCCAACGAGGCACGGCTTTCCCTCCTGGCTCTTCGGGCGTGGGAGCTGTGGCCAGAGCCGCGGCCCTACCGGAAAATGCTTCGCAGGCTGGCACGGCGGCGGCACGTGGGCGCCTGTGGCGCCGCGGCTGACGGCCGCCGCAAAGCCCGCAGCCCCACGGGCTGTGGGGCCACGCGAGCGGCTGCCAAAGAGCTTTCCAACGAGGCACGGCTTTCCCTCCTGGCTCTTCGGGCGTGGGAGCTGTGGCCAGAGCCGCGGCCCTACCGGAAAATGCTTCGCAGGCTGGCGCAGCGGCGCCATGTGGGCGCCAGTGTCGCAAAGGCTGATGGCCGCCGCAAAGCCCGCAGCCCCATGGGCTGTGGGGCCACGCGAGCGGCTGCCAAAGACTTTTCCAACGAGGCACGGCTTTCCCTCCTTGGTCTTCGGGCATGGGAGTTGTCGCCAGAGCCGCGGCCCTACCGGAAAATGCTTCGCAGGCTGGCGCGGCGGTGCCAGGTGGGAGCCGGTGGCGCCGAGGCTGACGGCCGCCGCAAAGCCCGCAGCCCCACGGGCTGTGGGGCCACGCGAGCGGCTGCCAAAGAGCTTTCCAACGAGGCACGGCTTTCCCTCCTGGCTCTTCGGGCGTGGGAGCTGTGGTCAGAGACGCGGCCCTACCGGAAAATGCTTCGCAGGCTGGCGCAGCGGCGCCACGTGGGCGCCAGTGTCGCAAAGGCTGACGGCCGCCGCAAAGCCCGCAGCCCCACGGGCTGTGGGGCCACGCGAGCGGCTGCCAAAGAGCTTTCCAACGACGCACGGCTTTCCCTCCTTGGTCTTCGGGCGTGGGAGCTGTGGCCAGAGCCGCGGCCCTACCGGAAAATGCTTCGCAGGCTGGCGCGGCGGCGCCAGGTGGGCGCCGGTGGCGCCGAGGCTGACGGCCGCCGCAAAGCCCGCAGCCCCACGGGCTGTGGGGCCATGCGAGCGGCTGCCAAAGAGCTTTCCAACGAGGCACGGCTTTCCCTCCTGGCTCTTCGGGCGTGGGAGCTGTGGCCAGAGCCGCGGCCCTACCGGAAAATGCTTCGCAGGCTGGCGCGGCGGCGCCACGTGGGCGCCGGTGGCGCCGAGGCTGACGGCCGCCGCAAAGCCCGCAGCCCCACGAGCTGTGGGGCCACGCGAGCGGCTACCAAAGAGCTTTCCAACGAGGCACGGCTTTCCCTCCTTGCTCTTCGGGCGTGGGAGTTGTCGCCAGAGCCGTGGCCCTACCGGAAAATGCTTCGCAGGCTGGCGCGGCAACGCCAAGTGGGCGCCGGTGGCGCCGAGGCTGACGGCCGCTGCAATCCCGCAGCCCCACGGGCTGTGGGGCCACGCGAGCGGCTGCCAAAGAGCTTTCCAACGACGCACGGCTTTCCCTCCTTGGTCTTCGGGCGTGGGAGCTGTGGCCAGAGCCGCGGCCCTACCAGAAAATGCTTCGCAGGCTGGCGCGGCGGCGCCAGGTGGGCGCCAGTGGCGCCGAGGCTGACGGCCGCCGCAAAGCCCGCAGCCCCACGAGCTGTGGGGCCATGCGAGCGGCTGCCAAAGAGCTTTCCAACGAGGCACGGCTTTCCCTCCTGGCTCTTCAGGCGTGGGAGCTGTGGCCAGAGCCGCGGCCCTACCGGAAAATGCTTCGCAGGCTGGCGCGGCGGCGCCACGTGGGCGCCGGTGGCGCCGAGGCTGACGGCCGCCGCAAAGCCCGCAGCCCCACGAGCTGTGGGGCCACGCGAGCGGCTGCCAAAGAGCTTTCCAACGAGGCACGGCTTTCCCTCCTGGCTCTTCGGGCATGGGAGTTGTCGCCAGAGCCGTGGCCCTACCGGAAAATGCTTCGCAGGCTGGCGCGGCAACGCCAAGTGGGCGCCGGTGGCGCCGAGGCTGACGGCCGCTGCAATCCCGCAGCCCCATGGGCTGTGGGGCCACGCGAGCAGCGGCCAAAGAGCTTTCCAACGAGGCACGGCTTTCCCTCCTGGCTCTTCGGGCGTGGGAGCTGTGGCCAGAGCCGCGGCCCTACCGGAAAATGCTTCGCAAGCTGGCGCGGCAGCGCCAGGTGGGCGCCGGTGTCGCCGAGGCTGACGGCCGCCGCAAAGCCCGCAGCCCCACGGGCTGTGGGGCCACGCGAGCGGCTGCCAAAGAGCTTTCCAACGAGGCACGGCTTTCCCTCCTGGCTCTTCGGGCGTGGGAGCTGTGGCCAGAGCCGCGGCCCTACCGGAAAATGCTTCGCAGGCTGGCGCGGCGGCGTCAGGTTGGTGCCGGTGGCGCCGAGGCTGACGGCCGCCGCAAAGCCCGCAGCCCCACGAGCTGTGGGGCCACGCGAGCGGCTGCCAAAGAGCTTTCCAACGAGGCACGGCTTTCCCTCCTGGCTCTTCGGGCGTGGGAGCTGTGGCCAGAGCCGCGGCCCTACCGGAAAATGCTTCGCAGGCTGGCACGGCGGCGGCACGTGGGCGCCTGTGGCGCCGCGGCTGACGGCCGCCGCAAAGCCCGCAGCCCCACGGGCTGTGGGGCCACGCGAGCGGCTGCCAAAGAGCTTTCCAACGAGGCACGGCTTTCCCTCCTGGCTCTTCGGGCGTGGGAGCTGTGGCCAGAGCCGCGGCCCTACCGGAAAATGCTTCGCAGGCTGGCGCAGCGGCGCCATGTGGGCGCCAGTGTCGCAAAGGCTGATGGCCGCCGCAAAGCCCGCAGCCCCATGGGCTGTGGGGCCACGCGAGCGGCTGCCAAAGACTTTTCCAACGAGGCACGGCTTTCCCTCCTTGGTCTTCGGGCATGGGAGTTGTCGCCAGAGCCGCGGCCCTACCGGAAAATGCTTCGCAGGCTGGCGCGGCGGTGCCAGGTGGGAGCCGGTGGCGCCGAGGCTGACGGCCGCCGCAAAGCCCGCAGCCCCACGGGCTGTGGGGCCACGCGAGCGGCTGCCAAAGAGCTTTCCAACGAGGCACGGCTTTCCCTCCTGGCTCTTCGGGCGTGGGAGCTGTGGTCAGAGACGCGGCCCTACCGGAAAATGCTTCGCAGGCTGGCGCAGCGGCGCCACGTGGGCGCCAGTGTCGCAAAGGCTGATGGCCGCCGCAAAGCCCGCAGCCCCATGGGCTGTGGGGCCACGCGAGCGGCTGCCAAGGAGTTTTCCAACGAGGCACGGCTTTCCCTCCTTGGTCTTCGGGCATGGGAGTTGTCGCCAGAGCCGCGGCCCTACCGGAAAATGCTTCGCAGGCTGGCGCGGCGGTGCCACGTGGGAGCCGGTGGCGCCGAGGCTGACGGCCGCCGCAAAGCCCGCAGCCCCACGGGCTGTGGGGCCACGCGAGCGGCTGCCAAAGAGCTTTCCAACGAGGCACGGCTTTCCCTCCTGGCTCTTCGGGCGTGGGAGCTGTGGCCAGAGCCGCGGCCCTACCGGAAAATGCTTCGCAGGCTGGCGCGGCGGCGCCACGTGGGTGCCGGTGGCGCCGACGCTGACGGCCGCCGCAAAGCCCGCAGCCCCACGAGCTGTGGGGCCACGCGAGCGGCTGCCAAAGAGCTTTCCAACGAGGCACGGCTTTCCCTCCTGGCTCTTCGGGCGTGGGAGCTGTGGCCAGAGCCGCGGCCCTACCGGAAAATGCTTCTCAGGCTGGCGCGGCGGCGCCACATGGGCGCCGGTGGCCCCGAGGCTGACGGCCGCCGCAAAGCCCGCAGCCCCACGAGCTGTGGGGCCACGCGAGCGGCTGCCAAAGAGCTTTCCAACGAGGCACGGCTTTCCCTCCTGGCTCTTCGGGCGTGGGAGCTGTGGACAGAGCCGCTGCCCTACCGGAAAATGCTTCGCAGGCTGGCACGGCGGCGGCACGTGGGCGCCGGTGTCGCCGAGGCTGACGGCCGCCGCAAAGCCCGCAGCCCCACGGGCTGTGGGGCCACGCGAGCGGCTGCCAAAGAGCTTTCCAACGAGGCACGGCTTTCCCTCCTGGCTCTTTGGGCGTGGGAGTTGTCGCCAGAGCCGCGGCCCTACCGGAAAATGCTTCGCAGGCTGGCGCGGCAACGCCAAGTGGGCGCCGGTCGCGCCGAGGCTGACGGCCGCCGCAAAGCCCGCAGCCCCACGGGCTGTGGGGCCACGCGAGCGGCTGCCAAAGAGCTTTCCAACGAGGCACGGCTTTCCCTCCTTGGTCTTCGGGCGTGGGAGCTGTGGCCAGAGCCGCGGCCCTACCGAAAAATGCTTCGCACGCTGGCGTGGTGTCGCGACGTGGGCGCCGGTGGCGCCGAGGCTGACGGCCGCCGCAAAGCCCGCAGCCCCACGGGCTGTGGGGCCACGCGAGCGGCTGCCAAAGAGCTTTCCAACGAGGCACGGCTTTCCCTCCTGGCTCCTCGGGCGTGGGAGCTGTGACCAGAGACGCGGCCCTACCCGAAAATGCTTCGCAGGCTGGCGCGGCGGTGCCACGTGGGAGCCGGTGGCGCCGAGGCTGACGGCCGCCGCAAAGCCCGCAGCCCCACGGGCTGTGGGGCCACGCGAGCGGCTGCCAAAGAGCTTTCCAACGAGGCACGGCTTTCCCTCCTTGGTCTTCGGGCGTGGGAGCTGTGGCCAGAGCCGCGGCCCTACCGGAAAATGCTTCGCAGGCTGGCGCGGCAGCGCCACGTGGGCGCCGGTGGCGCCGAGGCTGACGGCCGCCGCAAAGCCCGCAGCCCCACGGGCTGTGGGGCCACGCGAGCGGCTGCCAAAGAGCTTTCCAACGAGGCACGGCTTTCCCTCCTGGCTCTTCGGGCGTGGGAGCTGTGGCCAGAGCCGCGGCCCTACCGGAAAATGCTTCGCAGGCTGGCGCGGCGGCGCCAGGTGGGAGCCGGTGGCGCCGAGGCTGACGGCCGCCGCAAAGCCCGCAGCCCCACGGGCTGTGGGGCCACGCGAGCGGCTGCCAAAGAGCTTTCCAACGAGGCACGGCTTTCCCTCCTGGCTCTTCGGGCGTGGAAGCTGTGGCCAGAGCCGCGGCCCTAACGGAAAATGCTTCGCAGACTGGCGCGGCGGCTCCACATGGGCGCCGGTGGCCCCGAGGCTGACGGCCGCCACAAAGCCCGCAGCCCCACCTACTGTGGGGCCATGCGAGCGGCTGCCAAAGAGCTTTCCAACGAGGCACGGCTTTCCCTCCTGGCTCTTCGGGCGTGGGAGCTGTGGACAGAGCCGCTGCCCTACCGGAAAATGCTTCGCAGGCTGGCACGGCGGCGGCACGTGGGCGCCGGTGGCGCCGAGGCTGACGGCCGCCGCAAAGCCCGCAGCCCCACGGGCTGTGGGGCCACGCGAGCGGCTGCCAAAGAGCTTTCCAACGAGGCACGGCTTTCCCTCCTGGCTCTTCGGGCGTGGGAGCTGTGGTCAGAGCCGCAGCCCTACCGGAAAATGCTTCGCAGGCTGGCGCAGTGGCGCCATGTTGGCGCAAGTGTCGCAAAGGCTGACGGCCGCCGCAAAGCCCGCAGCCCCACGGGCTGTGGGGCCACGCGAGCGGCTGCCAAAGAGCTTTCCAACGAGGCACGGCTTTCCCTCCTTGGTCTTCGGGCGTGGGAGCTGTGGCCAGAGCCGCGGCCCTACCGGAAAATGCTTCGCAGGCTGGCGCGGGGGAGCCACGTGGGCGCCGGTGGCGCCGACGCTGACGTCCGCCGCAAAGCCCGCAGCCCCACGGGCTGTGGGGCCACGCGAGCGGCTGCCAAAGAGCTTTCCAACGAGGCACGGCTTTCCCTCCTGGCTCTTCGGGCGTGGGAGCTGTGGCCAGAGCCACGGCCCTACCGGAAAATGCTTCGCAGGCTGGCGCGGCGGCGCCATGTGGGCGCCGGTGGCGCCTAAGCTGACGACCGCCACAAAGCCTGCAGCCCCACGGGCTGTGGGGCCACGCGAGCGGCTGCCAAAGAGCTTTCCAACGAGGCACGGCTTTCCCTCCTGGCTCTTCGGGCGTGGGAGCTGTGGTCAGAGCCGCGGCCCTACCAGAAAATGCTTCGCAGGCTGACGCAGCGGAGGAAGGTGGGCGCCGGTGGCGCCGAGGCTGACGGCCGCCGCAAAGCCCGTAGCCCCAGGGTCTGTGGGGCCACGCGAGCGGCTGCCGAAGAGCTTTCCAATGAGGCACGGGTTTCCCTCCTTGGTCTTCGGGCGTGGGAGCTGTGGCCAGAGCCGCGGCCCTACCGGAAAATGCTTCGCAGGCTCTCGCGGCGATGCAAAATTGGCGCCGGTGTCGCAAAGGCTGACGGCCGCCTCAAAGCCCGCAGCCCCACGGGCTGTGGGGCCACGCGAGCGGCTGCCAAAGAGCTTTCCAACGAGGCACGGCTTTCCCTCCTGGCTCTTCGGGCGTGGGAGCTGTGGCCAGAGCCGCGGCCCTACCGGAAAATGCTTCGCAGGCTGGCTCGGCCGTGCCACCTGGGGCTGCAGGCTTTTCTGCTGCCTTCAGAGTCTCACAACCCCCGTTTCCCACTTGGCACCACGCCAGCCTCTAGCATTGCTATGATTAAGTCAAGACAGTGTACGACTTAACATTATACGGAGCGCTACACATCAATACATGGTCATATTAAGCATAGCCAATGGAAAAATTGGCAATACAGTGCCATCGTATGCTTGAAAGTGTCAGATGTCATTGAAGACTATGACAGAGCGATACAACGTAAAGCGTAGCACAGTACTGGGCCGTGCCAGGCAATACGCCATCATAAAATCACCAATGGAGAAATTGACAACGGAGTGCAGTCTTGCAACAGAATCTCTGAAGCCACCTTTAAGCCAGTGACAGGCGGTACAACGTCACACGTTACTGTATACAGGGCAGTACAACCCGATTCGCAGAGAAATAAATTAGCGCAAATTACAAGACTCCCAATACAGTACAGTACAATGCCAGACCGTCTCAGATGTCGGTCAAGACAATGCCAGGGCAACGCAGTGCAAGACATAACGTTATACAGGTCAGTACAAGGCAATACGCAGTCAAATGAAGAACAGTGAACTACAATACCCAAACCACACTGCAGTACAATGGCAAACCATCCCACATGTCGGTCGAGACAATGACAATGCGAGAAAGAACACCGCGCAGGGCAGCACAAGGCAGTACACAGTCAAATAAAGAACAGCTGACCAGAAAACCCGCACTACGCTGCCGTACGATCTCAAAACGTCTCGGAGGGCAGTCAAGGCAATTACAGGGCAATACAAAGCACTACGTCGCAGTACACAAGGCAGTACAAGGCAACACTCAGTCAAATAAATAACAGACAGTCAAAAAATTCACAGTGCAGTGAATTCACATGGGTCAGATGGCAACCAAAAGAAGGACAGGGCAATACAAGGCGAGAGGTAACCCAACACGGGGCCGGACAAGGCAATATGCAGTTGTGGCGAGTGGAGCGATTCACTTCAGTCCTGAGAGAAGTAGAGAAACATTTAGAAACATCACCACAGTGATTCGACAAAGGCAGCAGTGAACGTAACATCCCTTTACCAGGTTCCGTGGCCACGTCCCCCGGATAATTTATTGCACAGGGGCCAGGGTCAGACGAGCTGTTCGGGAGACCCTCCCGTTGAGCCACAACCCCCTTGCTTTCTAAACTCCTTCTTGACGAGCAGTCTAAGTGCGGCTGGATCCGATTCCTAGCCCTGGACTTGGGCAACGGTTCACCTCTAAAGGATTGTATCCGCGCCATCAACCCTTTATATCACTGAGCTAAGGCTACGAGGTTTAGCGTGGTATTAGTCACTTACCGAGACTCTGTTGCGGCAAGGGATCTCTCAGCCTTGAGGAGCAGAACCTGAAGCAAGCGTCCCCGCTCAAGGGCACATCCTGGTGCTATGACAGACTATGACAGGCGATACTATGACAGGGCAATACAACGCAAGACGGAACTTTACACAGGGCAGTACAAGGCCAATACACAGTCAAATAGGGAACAACCGATCACAAAATTGATGCACGGTCAAATAGAGTACAACAGCCTAAGAAGCTCTCAATACAGTGCCTGTCAACGCCAGAATACATCAGATGGCTCGCGGCACGGTGAGAGGGCAATACGACACAAGACTTAGGAAAATACAGGGCAGTACAAAGCAACACGTAGTCAAATATAGAACAGCCGATCAAAAACACCCTCAGTTCGGTGCGGTACAACCCCAGAGAGTGTAAAAGGACAGTTAAGACTATTTCATGGCAACACAACGCACAATGTAACACAATCCACGTTGCTACAATGCAATACAGAATAATAAACAACCGATCAAAACCCCACAATACGGTGCAGTACGATCCCACACGGTCTCGGGTGGCAGTCAAGACAACTATAGGGCGACACGATCCAAGATGCAACATTACACGACAGAGCAGAACGGAAGACGCAGTCAACTAAATACCAACCGATTAGAAGAACCGCAGTACAGTGCGGGAGAAAACAAAAATAAGTGGAGATGCCAGTCAAGACAATGACAGAGCAATACAAGGCAAGAAATAACGCAATACAGGGCAGTACAGTGAAACACACGGTCAAATAAATAACTGATTAAGTATCCCACAACACCGTGCGATGCAATGCCAAAACGTGTGAGACAGCAGTCGAGGCAGTGACAGAGCTATACAATGGAAGACATAACGCAGGGCTGTACAACACCGAAACGTATCAGGTGGCACTCAGAACAACAACATGGCGATACAACGCAAGCCGCAACACAATACAAGGTGGTAACAAGGCAATACATGGGTCAAACACAGAACAACGAATAAAACCTGCACAATACGGATCGCTGCAATCCCAGAACGTCTAAAGTGACAGTGAAGGGAATGACGGGGCAGTACAATGCAAGATACAACACTAGACAGGGCAATACGCATTCAAATAACGCAAAACCGATTAAAAAACCCACAATACACACCAGTACAACGCCGGAACAGATCAGATGGCAGTCCGGGCAAATAGAGGGCAACACAATGCCAAACGTGACGCCATACGGGGCCGGACAAGGCAATACGCAGTTGTGGCAGGCCAAGCGGCTAACTTCGCTTCTAAGAGAGAAGCAGTGAAACATTCAGAAACATCAACACAGTGATTCTCCAAAGGCAGCAGCGCACGTGACGGCGCTTTACCAGATTCCATATGGCCACGCACCCCGGATTATTTACTGCCTAGGGGCCAGGGTCAGACTAGCTGTCTGGGAGACCCTCCCCTTGAGTCACGAGGCTCGGAAAGGACCCCCTTGCTTTCTAAACTCCTTCTCAGAGAGGAGTCTAGGTGCGGCTGGATCCAATTCCTAGCCCCGGACTTGGGCAACGGTTCACCTCTGAAGGATTATGTCTGTGCCGTCAACCCTTTACGTGGCTCATAAAAAAACAGCTGATGAAGGAAGTGACAATATGGTGGCCTACAACGGCAGAACAGATCAGATGACAATCAAGACAACAACAGAGCAATACAATGGAAGACGTAACACCACACGGGGCCAGACAAGGCAATACGCAGCCACATCAGAACCCATGAGAGACATCACACTACAGTCCAGACCTAGGACAGATTCTCTAACATGACCGTCAAGACGACAGGGCAATACAACGCAAGACGTAACACAGGCCATATGCAGTTGTGGCGGGTGCGGTGACAAAATTCACTCCTAAGAGAGAGGTAGAGAAACATTAACAAACATAACAGTGATTCACCCAAGGTAGCAGCGCACGTGATGGCACTTTACCAGATTGCACGGCCACGCA